>NC_136917.1:75161627-75368737 GCF_949752795.1 Hyperoodon ampullatus | reverse complement strand
CCAGGGTTGGGTATTATGGTGAGATTGTGTCTCAGCCTCTGATACCCATTTTGATGTTTTTTTTTTTTTTTTCCTCATTTGCCCAATATATAGGAATCACTCACCTATTGTTTACATTTTTTTTCCAAAGTAAAGTTTTGTATATGTAGTTGTTGATTCAATGTGTCCATGGAAGAGGTGAGGTCAGGATCATCCTATGTCACCATCTTGAACTAGACACCTATAGGTTAATTAAATCAGAAAATTATCTTAATTATCTTGTAGTAACTTTTCAATAATAGCAATATTAAGATTTTTCCCAATTTATAGTTCTTTTAGCTTTGACAGTCTGCTTGGCAATGCTTATTGTTAAGTTGCTAAAAGTACTCACTATTTAAAAGCTCCTGGGCCATGTTTTTACATAATTAAAAAGAGATGGGTTGGTGAAATATTGATTAGACTTTTTGACTCACAAGTATAGCTATTTCCCCAGTGTACACGATTCCACCCTTTTATCGAAGGTTTTCCAGTATTTTCAGGATTCCTCAGATGAAATAACTTTGAGAAAGAAAACATTTGGAGAGTGCTTTCAGCCCACATGTATTTTTCACTATTGAAATTGATCGTTAGCCCTTGTGTAAGTTCTTCTCATTGAAATACTTCCATAATTCTTTGGATAAGAAATATCCATCTCTGTTTTCTACTTAAAAAAAATTCAGCCTTATTTCAGTGGGATATTAATAAAATGGAAAAATTTCACTCTATCCCTTTATTTTTTATATTTGATCCAGTCTGTCCCATTGGAATTACAATACGTACTCTATTTTAAAGAATTAACCTAGTTATACTTGACATCTTCAAATCTAAAATACAAGCAGACAAACAAAACTAACTTCCAAAGAACAAGTATGGCATCAGGAAAGGAATCCCAAGGATGCACCACACTTATTTGAAGTTGTTACTTATGAGAATAAGTTTGCTAATGCTTCCATCTGGTAATTTTCTTCAGCTGTGTGTTGAATTCTGTCTTGAGAATTATGAAGAAGCTTGTATAGAACAATGAGTGTCAAACTTGGCCCCAAGCTGCTTCTTCCTAACTAAGGTTTTGGTCCCTGAAATCACCATAGCTCCTTTACATACTAGGTTTTCAAATAATATTTCATATCAAAATTTTGAGAACAATAACTGTAGGATGGATATTGTCATTTGAATCACCTACCTATTAGGATACAAGTGACAGGAACTGTTACTAACATTCCTCTGTAATGAATTTGAGATATATATTTTATTAAAAATTAGAGTAGATTTTTCAAATAAATTGTTATTAGTGCAGTGAACTCCGTTGTATACTTAATTCTAAATTAGGTGTGAAAATCTAGTTTCACATTTTTTATTCAAAAGGTATCCATCAAATAATGCTATGAATGATACAGTATTAAATATGATTAACACATTTTCTAATGTATTGCTTTGTCAATATAGTATTAGTAGAGATAATCTGTGTTAATTACCTGCCTGGCTTAATCTATGCTAATAGCTAATGTAGGCTATTTAGAATTCATATAAAATCTTAGGGTTAACTCTTATCTATACAATTTTTTGCATACATTAAATACATTGGATTAGTGTCAAATCACTTTATTCTCTCATTTCCTCCCTCTCTCTATCTTTTCCTTCCTCCTATTGTTCAGCAGACATTTATCAAGTACCTTCTATTGTTGATGTAGGAAGTACCTAACATATAATAAAAAAAGAGAATATCTAGATATTAATTGTGGCTATATTTATGATAAAAATTGCTTACAGTATATGTGTAGATTGGTTAACATATACAAACTGAGGCAAAAATAAGATCTTTTTTAGATGTCCTAACTTAATATTTATATTACTTATATTCTGAAAAGTAGAAGTAGAAATTCCCAAAATGTATCCTCAACTAAAGAATCATATCATCATCATCACCTCTACATTTTATTGACTGTTTACTATTTATCAGGAATTGAGTTACAATGTTAACATGCATATTCTTATTTAATGTTCATGATAACTCTGTGAGGTACATACTATACAGTCCCTATTTTAACAATGAATAAGTGGATGGAAAGATAGTTGAGTACCTTGCCTTGTACCTTTTTCCACATCATATAAGTGGCATAGTGACCATTTGAATCTAATCAGTCTGACACCAGAGTCTCTGTTCTTGAGACTGCATTGTACTTCTTCATGCTTGGGTAATATAGAAACTTAATTTCTCATTCATTTACCCAAGTACCTTTCAGTCTGTCTGCATTATTTCTTTGATGCTCTGTTGCATATACTTTTAATGGAAATATGTTTTGCATACCTTTAGGAGACACACGTGTTTAACATGATAAGCTGCTGCTTGGTTCTTTTATCATAAAATTTCTTCACAAGCCTCTACCACTGCCCTTGCCAGATTTATAATTAAAATGAAACATTGAGCTCCTACAAAAATTTGTTATTACAGTACAATTTTTAAAGCTGACATTTTTCTAATTATTTTGGTACTCCCAGTTTTCTTTACATTCGGAACATCTCATTTTGGCTGGAGGCCAGGGTTTTCTTTTCAACCAAGGAAGAAAAATTTTTATTGAAAAAACTACAGAAACCCCTCAAATAGTGTTTTATTTTTCTACATTGTGTGGTTTTGGCCTTCTTTTTCTTTTCTTGATTGTTAACTCTTTTTAGCGCTCAGATTTTCTATGGAAATTCCTCTTTCCTATCTTACCCTCTCTCTTTCCTCTTCTTTGTTCTTTTTTTTTCCTTTAACATTTTTATTGGAGTATAATTGCTTTACAGTGGTGTGTTAGTTTCTGCTTTATAACAAAGTGAATCAGTTATGCATATACATATGTCCCCATATCTCTTCCCTCTTGCATCTCCCTCCCTCCCACCCTCCCTATCCCAACCCTCTAGGTGGTCACAAAGCACCGAGCTGATCTCCCTGTGCTATGAGGCTGCTTCCCACTAGCTATCTGTTTTACGTTTAGTAATGTTCTTACACATAAACTGTTTTTCTTTACCTTCAGAAAATAGTTCTTGAAGAGTTGGCTATATTGTTGCTCAGTGTTTGCTGCTGGTTTACCCTGGATAACAATGAGTACTGAACTGGTACTTCGAACTTTTTTGGATAAGTTATTCTGATTTCTTTCCCTGTACTCAGTGTTAAATAAACTATGTTCTTTTTGCAGTTCCAGGACATTCATAGTCAATGCATATTACTCTTCAGCCTTAAAATATGGTCTCAACTCTAAATGTTTTTAAAGTAAGATTTATTTATTTTGTTTCTCTATAATTAGAACATTTTTATGAGTAGCAAACTCACTAAGGTTAGTGTGTGTCTAAGGAAGTAGTGTTATATTTTAGTCTAGTCTGGTAATTTAGTTTGTTTCTTTAGATACCTTAGGTTTTACTTGCTTGACCCAGATGACTTCTTTCATAGTTTTCTGGTCTACCCATCTTCATTTCTCTTCTGGATGCATATCCATGAGTTTTCTAATATGACCTCAGTAGTGGAGAGTAGTAGGAGATGGAGTGTTTAAATTCATGGGGAAAGGCCTGGTCCTTTTTTGATCCATTCTGATGTGGAGCGACAAACCTGATCTAATTATAACTATGATTGATCACTGATCCGGGATTGGCACCACCCATGGGCAAAAGTTGCAGAACCTGAGATGCAGTATATTTCTTTCTGTCTTTTCAGTGAAGGCTCTGTCATCTCCTCTGACAACTGGGCCTGATCTCAGCCACTTTATCGTCACAGTATAGATGACCTCAGGCAAGCATGCATGCCTGAATCTCCTCAGGGGCAGGTCGAATCTTGCAGGACTTCTCAGGGCAGGGAATACTATGGATAAGTGGGAATTGGGGGCTTTTTCCCAGAAGTGAAATATGAAGCAGGGCAATATTTAACCTTAATAATTAATTTTTTTCAAATGTATGTACAATTTTTAAAAACCAATACATTTGTTATGGAAAAAAAACTATTTCAGTGGAATTTAGATGCTTAACTGTTTCTGAAGGACCATTATTTAAGATAACTAAAGATTTCAATTTTATAATTGAATGTAGCTACAAATGTCAAGTGAATTAGGAGGTAAGAAAATTACATTGTTTGGACAATTAAGGTTAGACTTACTGAGAAAATTCAGGTTTTTCTTTTTATTAGGATTATCCTTTTTTTCTGCATTGAAAAGCTCTAGAATGTAGTGGTTTAGAGCAGTATCTCTTTCTGAACTCAAATTCTGACTCTTTCATTTAGTAGCTGTGTGATCTTGAGAATATTAGTTAAGCTCTTATTCTTAGCTTATTTGCCAAAAAAAGGACATAATAAAAACACATACCTCACAGAGTAATTTAGAATAAAGAAAAAGAAAGGTAATCTCCTGTAATAGTACTTAGAAGTTAATAATAATAATAATAAATGTGGCTACAAGTATTAAAAATTATCTTTTATGCACTCATATTGCTAGCATATAGTATTGTTTCTAAATTTCAAAACTCATATTTATAAAAACAGTCCATAGATTATTCTATAATAAATTCTTACTAATGATATTGTTTATATTAATGTATTACATACCATTTCTCTCATCAGGAAGAAATTATTGAAAGTGTCAGCACAAAAATCACATGAATCTCTGAAAGAGATTATGTGAAGAGATTCATGAAAATATAATAGGATCCTAATTCAGTTTATGTGTTGCTAAGAACCCAAAAGTAGAAAATAAAGGAAATCATTTTGAAAATGTCCATTTTCCTCTATCTTCATCACCATAACCATCATCCTAGTCTAGCACCAGGCTCTCTTGCTGGTACCGTTATTTTCTAATTTTCTAAGTTACTTACTTTTGTCCATCATAGCCTCTCTTCCAAGTTGTCCCACACATTCAGTCACAGTGATTGCTGCAAAACAGCAAATTTGATCTTGTTTGCTCTGTTTTAAACTCTTATATGGCTCCCTATTACATTGAATGAAAACAAAACTTAGTGTCATGTCACTGAAGAACATGAGAATAAAATCCCATGTTCTTACTATGACCTGAAAGACCCTACATGCTCTGTACCCTAAATCTATCTGGGTTCACATCCTATTGTTATTACTCAATAATTTATCTCCATCATACTAGAATTTTTGCTAATCTCAGGAAAAACAAGTAGTCTTCTACTTTTAGATTTTTGTGCTTTCTCTTCTATTTATATATTATCTTCCCTCAAATAATTTAGTGCTTCACTTCATTCGTGGTGCTCCTTTTACCTCCACAAAGAGAAATCTCCTACCCACCCTATCTAAAAGTACACTTCGTATCACTATTTTCTTGCCCTATGTTATTATTCATTACAGAATATTTACCTACCTATAACAAATAATATTATATGTCTGTACATTTGTGGGTTTTTTGTTCATGCATCCACACTAGAATGTACATTGTAAAAGAATAGAGTTATCCTTGAAGAATAGTAAATAGTAAGTGTTCAGAACATATTTGGTTAGTAAATATATTCAAGAATGCAGGAATTCTACCTCCAAGCATGTAGGAATAGTTTGTATCAAACAAAGCCTCTTATAATCCATAACTGGAAAAACTGAGTAATGTTTAATAAATATTCCCTAAAAGAATAGATCTACCAATGCACTGAAAATATGGGGGATCCATGATCAAAGAGAGAAACAAAGAACAGAAGTGACTACAATATTCTGGGTAGATTTTTACCTTGAAGTGAAACCATTTCTAAGCTAAAGCATCCAGGTATAGAAGCCAAGTAGCTGAAATTATCTGAAACACAAAATCAAGTGATGAAGAAGCCCCGTGGAAAACAGTAGAGAGACAGAGGACCAAGTGGAAACTTATGACTGAGATATGGACAGACTGAGTAGAGTTGTAAGCAATTTTATTGAGGTAGGAGTAAAGAGAATGCAAGAGAAAGTAGCCCAGGAATACATCACAGACTGTCGATTGAGATGCCTGAAGGTTAATATGGCTACTTATACTAACATGAGTAAATATTATCCAATAATAGACCACTTTTCAAATACTAAATCCTTACTTCAAATCCGTATATTGGTGGGCTAGGTCAAAATGATATGCCTCTAGTCTATACGTATGCTAATAGCAAAAGAAAATCCTCTCTCGAGTAAGACAGTATCATCTAGACTTTCAAATTATCTATCCAACATTTATAATGCCTGAATTTAATCAAAAATTGGCATTCAAGTATGTAAGAGAAAATAAGTTTAAATCAAGTAAAGGAAACAGACATTAGAAATAGACCCACAAGAAATACAGTATTTTAAGTTTTAGAAATATACTTACATATGTTCATTTTAAAAGGTCCAAAGAGACTAAAAGTCTATAAAAATTATCAAATGAAATTCAAGGAAACCATAATAAATAAAATTGAGAATACAAAAGATGGATTTTGCAGCTGATTAAATAGAGCTGAAGACAAGAGATTGTACTGGAAGACAGTTCAGTAGAAAATTTCCAACCTGTATCAGAGAAACTAGATAATGATAATACAGATTTTTTTAAAGACTTTATTTTTTAGAGTACTTTAAGTTTACAGCATAAATTGGGAGGAAAGTACAGAGATTTCTCATATACCCCCTGCCTCCACACATCTATGAACACCCACATTATCAACATCACTTACCAAATCATGTTATCAAGGATGACTCTACATTGATATATCATAATCACCCGATGCCCATAGTTTACCTTAGGGTTCACTCTTGGTGTTGTACATACTATGCATTTGGACAGATATATAATGACATAGAACCATTATTATAATATCATACAGAATATTTTTCACTGCACAAAAAAGCTGCTGTGTTCTGCTATTCATCTTCTCACCCCCAACCTAGCAACCACTTATCTTTTTATTATCTCCTTAGTTTTGCTTTTTTCAGAATGTCTTATGGCTAGAATTAGATAGTATGTAGGCTTTTCAGATTGGCTTCTTTCATTTAGTAGTATGCACTTAAGATTCCTCCATGTCTGTTCATGGCTTGAAAGCTCATTTCTTTTTAGCACTAGATAAGATTGTATTGTCTGGATGTACCACAGTCTATTTATCTATTTTCCTACTGAAGGACATCTTGGTTGCATCTAAGATTTGACAGTTATGATTAAAACTGCTATAAACACCTCTGTGCAGATTTTTGTGTAGACTTAAGTTTTTTGTCTCCTGTGGGTAAATACCAAGGAGCATGATTACTGGATCATATATTAAGAGGATGTTTAGTTTTGTAAGAAGCTACCAATCTGTCATCCAAAGTGGCTGTACCATTTTGCATTCCCACCAGCAATGCATAGGTGTTCCTGTTGCTCCACATCCTCACCAGCATTTGATGTGGTTGGTGTTGTGAATTTTGGCCATTCTAATAGGTGTGTAGTGGTATCTCATTGTTGTCTTATTTAAAATACAGATTTTAAGTGACATATATGACAGTTAAAAGGTTTAGCAGGTATGTAATTTGGATATTAGAAGGAAATAACAGAAGATGGGACAGACATAATAAATAAGGGAATACTAGCTAAGATTATTTCAAACTGGTAAAATTCATCAACTCAAATATTCAGGAAATGTCATGGATCTCAAATAGGATAAACACAAATTAATTATATGGAAACATATTATTATAAAAACAGCTGATAACCACACACAAGGAGTAAAAATGAAAATGACAGCTGAAATCTCAATAGAAATAATGAATATCTATTCAGAATAATATACCTGTCAAAATATAATATCCAAAAATAAAGGTGTAATAAGAATGTTTTCAGACAAAAATTCAGAAAATTCATCACGAGAAGACCCAACCTGAAGAAACCCAAAAGAAAGTACTTCAGATAAGTTGAGAAAGATCCCAGACTAAAGCCCAGGATGCAGGAAGAAATGAAAATTGAAAGGGGATCATCTAACTGATTAACTGAGCATTAATTATTCATTAACTGATCATTAATTATTCAAAGCAGTACCAGTATCTTAGTTTAAAAAATATGTATTACTAAAATGCATGGGAACAACAATAAAACAATAGGCAATAGGGAGGTAGTTGTAGTTAGTGCTAAAACCACAAAACACTTCATTTATTTTAGATCTATTAAGACATGTATATAAATGTAATCTCAAGGATAAACACTAAATTAATAGTTTTAGAATGTATATGAAAAGAAATCTATAAGGGCAAACATGCATAAGTGAAAGATACTTGATTAATCTGAAGGAAGGCCCCCCAAAATGAGAGAAAAGGACTATAAAGTAGTTAAGGAAGATAAGCCAATCACAGAAGGATGAATACTATATGCTCTCACATATATATAAGGTGACATATCTAAAATATTGAAACTCATAAAAGCAGAGAGTAGAATGGTGATTTCTAGAGTCTAGGGGAAGGGAGAAATGGAAAATTGTTGTTCAAGAGGTATAAAGCTTCAGTTATACAAGATGTATAAATTCTAGAGGTCTGCTGTAAAACATAGTACCTATAGTTAACAATACTGTATTATACACTAAAAATTTGTTGAGAGGAAAGAGCTCACGTGTGAAGGGTTCTTATCACAATAAAAACAATTTCTCTAAGAAATTGTCTTTACTTGGAGAGCAAAATGACTACTGTGATTTGAAAAAGCAGTTAAATAGACATTAGTTCTGTATTATTTCATCTTGTGTGGTTTTTGTTTGACTACATATTATTGTGATGATTTTTACTTCACTGCTATTGTAATAAGAGCACAACTCTTTATGTAAGTGTTTTTTTCTTGGCGTAAAGTTTTCTTCTGGAGATTGAGAAAAGGAGCACAGTAGCATGTTTTACAGGTATATGCTTTAGCAGCATTTAAGTATTTTAAAGTTTAGAGAAAAATAATCGTCTAAAATAGTCAATATAGAAAGTAGAGTTTTAATAAACAATTTTGATTGAAATATCAGAGTTTCAGTGACAACAACAATCAGTGTGTTTATTTACAAAGAAAATTATTAAAATAGTGTGTTATATGTAATATTCTCACTTGGTGAAATGTTATTTTATGAAAAGTCACAGATCTAATAATTTGATTTCATAATAGCCAGCATTAATATTTAGTTAAAGCCTTAATTATACTATTTCTTGAACTGAAAGATAAATTTTCTATGATGAAACACCTATACCCATCCAAGTGCTAAACGTATTGAAATAGAGATTATTGTTAATCATGCTCCTGACCACATACCTTAAAAATCAGAAAAGGAAGAAGTGGGACATGTGGAAGAATCTCTTATATTTTAGCTCCACTTATTCTGTAAGCATTAAATTATCAATTCTGCACTTTATCTTGTGTTCATTCAGTGGTTCTTGATCTATCTTGGCTTTCGAAATTACACTATTTTTACATCTTTGTCTAACTATGTATGTCTCTTCCAAAGAAAAAAATCTATTAGAAATTTCAGAAATGAGTTAAACTGCTATGACAGTATTAATTTAACATGTGCTGTTTATTTAAGAGCACTTTCTGTTACTGCTAAGAGATTATCCCTCACCTTTTTTTCTCCCTTGATCTGATGATACACAAGCAGACAATTTTTCTTCCTAATATATCTCATAACTTGTATTCATCATATGTTATTTCATGAGACAAGTATTCGATTATTTTACACTTATCTTTTGTCTACCTACTAGGAAGTAAACTGTAAGCTGAATTGTAGCCAGATATTTATTGAAAATTACATATATATATATATGATACATCTGATATTTATATGACAGCAAGAAGATTCATATAAAGAGTGAAACAAGACAGTTGGGACTTGCTCTATTTCCTGAAACTAAGTTTTGAAGCTCTTTGTCTTTTCTGAAAATATCGCCTATAAAAATCATCTATACCCCCTGGAGTTTTCTTTCTTGGAAAGCTTGTAACTATACATTCAAAGTCTTTAGTAGATACAGAAATACATTTACATATATATTTACATATATATCTTCCTGAGTCATTCAAAAACTTAGTACAATTCATGTAGTGTCAAATTTATGATTATAAAGTTATTGGTAATATTAATTATCCTATAATATTTGAAGTATTTGTAGTGATGTCATTTGTCTCATTTCTATTATTGGTCATTTGTGTCTCCTTTATTATGATCACCCTGATTATAAATTTATAAATCTTATTGACATTAAAGAACCAATTTTTGTTGTGTGGATATTCAATTTTTTATTGTCTTTAATTACTTTAGTTTCCAGCCTTATGTTTTTTCCCTTTATTCTGCTGGATTAGGTTTTATTCAGTTTCTTAAGGTAGTATCTGTAGTCGTTGACTTGAGACTTTACTTTTTTTCCAATATAAGCATTTTGTGCTATGAATTTTTCTTTTCTAAGCATGGCTTTAACTACATTCCACAAATTTTGGTGCGTTGTATTTTCATTTTCACTTAGCTCAGCGATTTCCCTTGATATTTCTGCATTCACCCTAATCTTTTGTTAGTTTTCTTATAGAGTAATTTAAAAGGAAAAAATTTAATTTTACCTACATTTCCTACATTTATTTCATTTTCAATGCTCGTTTTAGTTGTAGTTGTTGAGATCTAGGCTTCTGTCTGGTATCATATTATTTTTAACTGAATAACTTTATTTCTGTAGTTTGGTGGTAATGGATTTTCTCAATTGTTGTTATCATATAGTCTTAATTCTCCATATGATATTTTGGGTATAGAATTATAGATTAAAAATTCCTTTTAACATTGTAAAATTGTCACTTTATTGCCTTTTGGTTGTCTGATATATAAGTCATACATACAAAAATCAACTCAAAATGGATTTAAGACTTAAATGTAAGATCTGAAACTGTAAAAATACTAGAGGAAGACACAGAATAAAATTTTCATGACACTAATCTTGGCAGTGATTTCATGGATATGACACAAAAAGCACAGGCAACAAAATAAAATATAGATAAGTGAGACTATATCAAATTAAAAGGCTTTTGCACAAGAAACAACAGCAAGGAAAAGCAACCTAAATATCAGAGAAACTATTTACAAAGCATGTATCTGATAAAGAGTTCATTTCCAAAATATATAAGAAACTCCTACAACTCAATAGCAAAAAACCAGAATAACTGAATTTAAAAAAGGGCAAAGGAACTAAATAGACATTACTTCAAAGAAGACATACAAATGGCCAGTAGGTGTATGAAAAGATGCTCAACATCACTAATCATCATGGAGATGCAAAACAGAACTAACATGAGACGTCATCCCGTACCTATTAGAAGGGCTATTATCAAGAAAGCAAAAGACAACGTGTCAGTGAGGGTGGAGAAATTAGAAACCTTACATACATTGTTGGTGGAAATGTAAAATGGTTCAGTCACTATGGGAAAAAAGTATGCAGTTTGTGAAAAAATAGAAACACCATATGATCCAGCAATCACACTCCTGGGTATATATCCAAAAACATTACAATTATAATCCCAAAACAAATCTGTATTACCATGCTTATTGCAGCATATTAACAATAACAATGGACTTCCCTGGTGGCGCAGTGGTTAGGAATCTGCCTGCCAATGCAGGGGACACAGGTCTAGCCCTGGTCTGGGAAGATCCCACATGCCATGGAGCAACTAAGCCCGTGCACCACAACCACTGAGCCTGTGCTCTAGAGCCTGCGAGCCACAACTACTGAGCCCACGGGCCACAACTACTGAAGCCCGTGCACCTAGAGCCCGTGCTCTGCAACGAGAAGCCACCGCAATGAGAAGCCTGCACACCACAACAAAGATAGCCCCCGCTCACCACAACTAGAGAAAGCCCACATGCAGCAATGAAGACCCAACGCAGCCAAAAATAAAAAAAAAATTTATTAAAAAACAAAACAAAACAATAACCATGATGTGGAAAGAACCCAAATGCCCAATGACAGATGAATGGTTAAAGAAAACATAGTATATACATACAATGGAGCATATTTCAGCCATAAAAATAAGGAAATCTTGCCATTTGCAACAACATGTATGGATCTGGAAGGCATTATGCTAAGGGAATGTCAGTCACAGAAGGACAAATATTGTATGACTCCACTTATATGAGATATCTATAATAGCAGTACTCATAGAAGAAGAAAATAGAATGGTGCTTGCCGGGGGGGGGGGGGAAATGGGGAATTGTTAATGGGTATAAAGATACAGTTATACAAGATGAGCAAATTCTAGAGGTCTGCTGTGCAACAGAGCTCCTATAGATAACAATACAGTATTGTGTCTTTAAAAATTTACCAAGAGGGTAGATCTCAAGTTATGTGTTCTTACTACAACAAAAAAAGCATAGGGACACAAGAAAATTTTTGAAACTGATATTTGTTACCTCCTTTGCGGTGATGGTATGACAGGTATGCATGTATATGTCCAAACTCATCAAATTATATACATATGCAGTGTTTTTGCATATCAAATACACCTTAAAAAATCTGTAAAAAAAATTATAGGTTTGTGATATTTCTTTTATCTCTTTTCTGGAGTTTGTTGTTTCTTCTCTTTTATGATAAGACAATAGATAACCTTAAGACACACAAAGTTCTCAACAAGGGTCTAAATTAGTAAAAAGAACCAATTATAGAATGTTTTAAAATAAATCTATTATATACATATATAATACATATGTATACTGTATATTACATATATTCTTATATAGAATATGATATATTCTGTTTCTAATACATAATTAATGAATAGATGATATTGATTTCAATCAGCATGTTAGTTGTCTGTAATCATTTTTAAAACAGGAGTGACATTTTGTGTTGTCTAAACACTGACTTAATAAGTAGGGAAACTCTGTGGTACCGGTTCTGTTCTTTTCTTAGTATTCTGAGGATCCCTCTCAATTGTTTAAATATGTTTATCTTTATGTTTGAGGGTTTTTTAATATTGTGCCACTTTCCTGGGCAACAGTCTCAATAATTTGATTTGCTTTATTTTCTCCATAGGCAAAATTAATGCAATAAACTAAATTATGTTTAATCTCAGATCTAGCATTCTTCTGATTCTAAATTGACTTTCTCTTTTTTATTAAGATATAATTAACATATAATCATATATTAGTTTCAGGTGTGTAACATAGTGATTTGATGTTTGTATATATTGCAAAATGATCACCACAATAAGTCTAGCTAAAATCCAACATCATACATAGTTACAGATTTTCTTTTTAAATTAAGGCTTTCAAAGTGCTTTAAGCCTACCAGTTCTCATTTTAAGACTTTTAGTGTTGCTCACATTCTTACAGATGAAAAACTCCTTTTATAACTGGACAATGTAGTGATCTTTTCTAGTAGAATTGCAAGTAAATAAATAAATTTAAATTAATGAGGCCCTGTGCCAATTGGTTTACCATCTCCTTTCTTAACAAGCAATTTTAAACTGGTTTAACTGGTTTTACTTTTTCAAGCTAAGGTGAAATTATTAGACAGTAATAAAGTTATTGAATTGGGGTTTTATGAGATTTCCACACACATGTGCACAAAATGAGACTCTGGTAATATTCAGTCCCCTTCCCTCAATAGTAAATTGCAGAAGGAGTTTGATTCTCTATGTAATATATCTCTTTTTCTCTGACTGTTTTCAGGAATTTTTGATTATCTCTTGTATTCAGCTGATTTAATTAGATATATCTAGTTGTTTATTTTTGTTTGGCATTCATCCTGTATGATATTCTCAGAACCTCTTGGATTTGTTGTTAGGTATCTGTCATTAATTTGTAAAAATTCTCAGCTATTATGTCTTTAAATACTTCTGCCTCATGTTCTCTTTTCTCCTCTGGTATTCCAATTTTATTTGTGTTAGATTACTTGATATTGTCCCACAGTTCTTGGAAACTCTGAATTGTTTTTCCCATCCTTGCTTTTTTTCCTCTATGTTTCTAAGAAGTATTTTTTTTTTGAAGTCTGAAAATAAAGCATGTAAGATAAAAAGTGCCATAAAAATTTGTTTAAGAGAAATTTAGGAGAAAACAATGGAAGTGATAAAGCATTAGGAGCTATTTATATTCAACTTTAAAAATATCTTCTGAATATTTAGATTCCTCTCCACCCCTAAACCTCTATTCTAACCATTCCCTGTTTTTCTTTCTCTCTCATGTTATAATAGACCCGTCAAGCTCTTTTCTGTAGTCCTAATCTTGTATGCAAACCAGTCTCCATACTTCCACTAGAGATAATTTCTTAACACAAAAACCTGGTCATGTTGTTCCTTTTGCACACTGCCTCTTGACTTTAAGATGAGATTTTAGAAGTCTTATTATTTCTGCCAATCTCTCCAGGCTGTCAGTCTCTGCCTCTGCCTCTGCCTCTCCCTCTAACCCACCTTCACCATTTGAGGCATTCTGGATTCCTTTCCAAAAATTTGTTTTTTCTCTCTATCTTTGTCTTTTGCAGCTGCTATTCATTCTACTTGGAACTCTTAAGTCCATAAAATCTTCTTTGACTTCCGAGGCCATTTAGATGCCCCTCCTATGTGCCCTGTAACATTTCTATATCTTACATTGTCTCCTTAGCTTTCCACACTACAAGGGTTTCAAGAACATGACCTAACCTGTTTTGTTTATCATAGTGCCTGACATATCCTGTGTGCTCAATAACTATTTATTTCTTTGATTTCACTTGTTTTATCTCATATATTTAGGTAACTTTGTGCTTGCACTATCATTCTGAATTATGATTTTATTTTTGACTGAGGACTCATTTTGATTTTGTTCATATATTCTTAAAAGGTACATATTTTGAAATGCGGGGATTTTATTCCCTCTGCTAATGTTTCCCCAGATATTTTGTGACTATTTTTCCATTCGACTTGTGTTTCTTCAGAGAAGCCATCCCTAACCACTCCCATCATTCTCCATTCACATCTATTCTCCTTATATTATTCTCTTCATATTAATGACTGTATCTAACATATTATTAAATTTATAATTTATTTTCTGTCACTCATTCAATTATAAATTCCCTGAGGGCAAGGACTTTGCCCAGGATTTGGGTCTTGCACAAAATAAATGATTGTTGAATGAATGAATGATAAATTTTATTAATAGACCTTTCTTTTGTTTCTACACTAAATCTCAGATGATCATGGATTTTAATGTGCAGTCATCTTGATTATTTTTAATATTTTATTCAGTGATATCAATATTTTTAAAAAATGTATGAATCCTTTGTCAAGTTTTAGATTCCTTATAATGATATTTTCATGAAAAATATTTGAAAACTTTCCTTCCTTCTCTGTGATCTGGAATAATTTAAACAGGGATTACTAGTTCTTTGAAGACTTTACTTAATGACCTTCCTCTGCTGTCACTATAATAAGATTTCTAATATTTATTAATTTGGTTTGGTAGTTTATTTGATATAGGATATAAAAATTATCACGTTACATGAAATAGCATCTTATTGTTTTTATTTTATATCTGATAGTACTTAAATACTTCTTTTTTTTTAATTTTTGTACATTCTGTAATTTAATTTTTTCCTCTCCTCTCCTTTCTTCTTTTCTCTTGCTGCTTTTCCCCTGCCTTTCTCTCCAAACTCTTTCATATGCACACCAACTCAGAAACTCATAATTTCTATTTGTTTGAGATATTGGTTTGTCTATTTATTTGATCTTTGCAATGGCATTTACTGTTCTAGTATTAGATTTTAAAAATTGTTTTTATCTTTTTTTATATTACAGCATTTATTTTCTGGCACAAAGTTGTATAGTTCAATTGCAATTCATTTATTACCATTTTAAGTGAGAATGTTAAAATGTTTTATTCTTTGTAGGAATTTTGTTTTATTTTTACTTGCTGCTAGTAAGATTTTAATATACTTGTGCATCAAACATGTTTACAACATATATCTAGGTTTAAGATTCAATTCATTGATTGCCTCAAAAATGGTGATTTCCTTCCATTTCTCTTCACCTTTAGAAAATTTTTATTCTACTGGTAACTCCTGTCCATCTTCTGTTCTTTCACATTATTTTCATATCTTTGTCAATTTTTCCATTTTTTCTACTTATTCAAGAATTTCTTTATGTCATTGATAAATTTCAAGCAACATCAATTAAAACCATGGCTACATTATGGTTACATTCCTCTAGTATGGTTTCCGGTCTCCTTGCCACCATTCCTTATTATATTCATGTTCAGCTTAAATATAATTTCATGCCTGTTCCTTAGATTCATATCTATTCATATTCCATTGGTAGCAACAAACTAATTTACTGAAATGTCCTTACAGTAGATTAATTTCATAGGACTTCCCATTTAGTGATCTAGATACTTTGCTCTTTACCATATTCTGTCATTTTTTTCCATAAATTTATGATTACAAAGTCAGTAGTTTCTTTATTCATTATCAAAGATGCCCAGAGGTAGCTGAAATGCAGTGGTCACCATGAATGATTGTCCTTGGCCTTTTCCTCTTAATATGGACAAGTTGGCCAAATAGTCATGTACAGTGGACCCTTGAGCAATGGGATTTGAACTGTGTGGGTCCACTTATACATGGATTCTTTTCCACTAAATATGTACTGTAGTACAATACGACCTGTGGTTGGTTGAATCCACAGTTGTAGAACCACAGATAAGGAGGGCTGTCTCTAAAGTTATACTCTGATTTTCCACAGTGTAAGGAGTTGGCATGCATAACTCCCTCGTTGTTAAGGCCTCAACTTTATTTTGTAGGGCAAATTGAGGTACCTAACTCAGAGTTTAATTCCCAGTTCTAGGCAATTTTAAAAATTAAAATAACATTGATATGCAGTTTTATCCCTCTCACCCTACTATTTCTGTGACAATCTGAGTAGAGACACTGCATAAATACTGGTTTTCAGCATGTACAGCCTCTAGGATTTCTTTCCTTAACCCTACCTATAGTGTTGTTTTTTTTTTAAGGGAGTACAAACACTATAATTCACCAGGCCTCCATCATGTTTTTTTTTTTTTACTTTTTAGTTAGTTGTTTTCTGGAACGTTTCAAAATGTATTTGATTGCCGTAAAGTGAAGTGTTCATGGATCAGTTGCTTTATTATCTTCCTCAGTTTGTCTCATTCTTGAAGCAAAGCTAGGGAATACCCCAAGCTAAAGGCTGAATACGTTTTGCTAAGCTCTGCTCTATTTATTTTATACTGTGTATCTGTAGACTCCATATTCTTGCATTATACAATATGTTATTCCTAGATATTTTCCTTTTTCTTAAGATAGAAAAAAATTAATTTTATTCTATTGTAGGCAAAAAATGAGAAATGCTATTTTGAGAAAGTTTAACATGTTTTATTTTTAATGTTACTTAGTGTTATAATTGTAGGAAATAACTTGTAAAGGGTAATTATTGTTCAAGGTTCATACACATTTCAACTGAAAGCATTCTTAAAGCAACTTGAGTTAGATACGATATTCCGTATAAGATATAAAGAAATGGAACATAAATAACTAATATTAATTTCCTGTATATTTGGAGCAGAAAGCCACAAAATTGTGAGATGTTAGGATACATAAGGGAGGATACCAACATAATACTTGACTAAACAATTAATATTGGTGGTGGAATAAATGTATCAATAGATAAAAGATTAATTGGCTATGACTAAAGTGTGATCAATAAAACTAGCATTAAATGGTGGCAAAAATAAGTGTGATTAATGTGAAGGGGTGGTAGAAATGAATGTAATAAAAATTTGAGTGCAAAGGAGGAAAAAATAATTTTTCCAGAATTCCTACTAAAACTGTGTTTAAATATAGTTTTCTTATTTTTAGTGGTGTATATTCAATGAGAAAATTCAAGTATGGGAAAATACTATTATTAGTTAATTAATTCAACTTTATTGAGACAACATATTCGTTTAAAAATCAATTTTAGATGTACAGTTCAAAGTTTTGTATTTTATATACATATATATTCATGCAACCACTATCATAGTCAAGATATTTAATTTTTCTATCCCCCACATTCAGTTAAAAATGTTTCATCATCTCATTCATGACTTTTTTCTTTAATCAATGGATTATTTAAGGTGTATTATTCAACTTCAAAATATTTTTGCTAGAAGTACTCTTTTTTTGTTGTTTTTGTGCTTTAATTTCAGGTATAAGTTCCTTGTGGTCAACCTTCTTTGTATGATTTCAGTTTTTAAAAATTTGAGATTTGTTTTATGTCCAATAATATGGTCTATCTTGGTGAATATTTTATGTGCACTTCAAAGAATTGTTAACCTGTTGTTAGATGAAGTGTCCTATCATTATTGGTTGATAATGTTATTCAAGCCACCTGCATTCTTACTGAATTTCTCCCTACTTATATCATTGATCATTGAGAATGGAAGGCTTAAAACTCCATTTATAATAATGAATTTGCTTTTTTTCTCAGTTATATCACATTTGATTCATGTGTTTAAGTGCATATGTACTTTATATTAAGTGCATATATACTTCTAGAATTGTGAAACCATTCTGATAACTTGAGCACTTTATCATCATGAAATGTCTCTTCTTATCCCTAGATATATTTTTATTCCAAAATCTGCTTTGCTGATATTAATATAGTCATACCAGCTTTCCTGTATGTAGTGTTTGAATTGTATATCTTTTTCGAGCAGTTTACGTTTAACATATGTGTGGCTTTAGAGTAAAAGTAGATCTTTCAGAAGCACATGATTGGATACTGCTCTTTTATTTTATCTGACCATCTCTGGTTTTTAATTGGATAGTTAGACACTTTATATTTAATCATGAATATTGACATATTTCAAATTAAGTGTATTGTTTTCCTTTTGGTTTTCTATGTTTCCTTTTGGTTTTCTATGTTCCTCATACATTTTTAACATTTTTCTTGTCCTCCATTGAATGAATTGAGAATGTTTTATGAATCTATTTTAAGTCTGCTATTTATTAGATTATTAGTTATATCTCTTTTTAGTATTTACTATGTCTTTTCCACTGTATATTTAACTTAATCTATCTTCAAATAATTGTATACTTCATATATTTTTAAAGAAGCTTACAGTATATATCCACTTCCCTGCCCATCCTTTGTGATACCATTTTTATACATTTCACATGTACATTGTTTTGAACCCATACTACATTTCTCTTATTTTGCCTTAAATGTTCACTTATTATTTAAAGAGAATTTAAGATGAGGAAAAATATTTCATATTTATGCACATATTTGCTATTTCTTGTGATGCTCATTCTTTTGTATAGGTCCAAATTCCATGTTCTTTTGATCTGAAAAAACTTCTGCAATCTTTCTTACATATTTTTTGATGATAAATGCTATCAGCTTTTTATTGTTTAGCCTTAAAATGTCTTTATTTCACCTTTATTTTGGAGATATAATTTGGGGGAGGGGGTGTAGAATTCTATGTTGGCACTTTCCCCCTTTGTAGTTTAAAGGTATTGCTCTATTGTTTTCTGGATTCCATTATTTCTGACAAGAATTCTATTTTTATTTGTGTTCCTCTCTTAAATAACATTTTTGAGCTTAACTGAGATTCTGAGACCAGCATGATTATAATTTTCATCAATTGTTAAAAAACTTTTGACTGTTTGGTACTCTAAAATCTGATTTTTCTGGTACCACAGGTCACCAGAATTTTTTATTGGTGGTGGTGTCCTTTTTACCCTGTTTCATTTGTATAGATTCTATTACTGTGTCCTAAAGTTCACTAATCTTTTCTATAGTGTCTTTTGTAGTATTAATTTTCATTTCTGGTACTATTTTTTCATTACTCAGTGTTTAATTTGGGTTTACTCTTCATTTGTATTTCCTCCCCTACTTTTTTGAGATATTGACCGTATTTACAGCTTTTTTAACCTCCTTGTATTATGTATGCCATTCTTTGGTGTGTTTCTATTGATTGATTTTTCTCTTGATTATGGGTCATGTTTTCTTGCTCATTTTCATGAATGTTAGTTTTAAATTGAATCCTAGACACTGTAAATTGTATGTTATTTGATGTTACATCTTGCCATTTTCCTAAGTGAGTGCTTGGTTAATTTTTTTTTTCTGTTATGCAGTTAATTGGAATCAGTTTTAATCCTTTTCAGGCTTGTTTTTAAATTTTGTTGAGGGATGCCAAGGAGCATTTTAATACAGAGTTAACTTTGACCCCCTACTTTGCAAACACGTTTTAGATAATTTTATTCAAAACCCTTGTATTACAAGGTCTTTATATTCTGGTTTATGGAAGCACAAATATTTCTTAGCCTTTTGTGAGCTCCAAAAATTTTTCTGCCTACTTCTTTCTGGGGGTTCTTTCCTGAGAGTGAGGTTTCTTCTCATAGCCTAGCTCAGCATATATACAAAGCCTGGAGGAGATCCCTCATCTCTAGAGATGTCTCTTGGTGTGCAGCTTTCTCCTTCCTGGTACTCTTTCTCATAAATTCTAGTCACCTTCACCTGCTGGTACTCTTATCTATTTCTGTTCAATTCATCTGAACTGGTGGGTTTGGGTTGGAATTAATCTCATGCCCTGGAAACTGCCATCAGGTGGTATATTTCTAGAGTTTTTCTTTCTCCTCCATTTACTCAAGAATTATAGTCCTCTGTTGCCAATATGTAAAAACTCGTTTCATATATTTTGTTTGGTTTTCTATCTGCTTAGGACAGAAAGCTAAATCTGGTTCTGTTAGGCCATTGTCATAAAGGGTAGGTGATAATTATTTATTTACTTTATTTCAACTTAATTTTTGTTCTGAATTCCAATAGTTTTAACCTCTTCTGAAAATAAAACTCAGTTATTTTTGCTTTTTAATTCTACCACCTCCAACCAGGTCATGCTGCATTCGCTAGGGAGGGTCCATTTACCTTGAGTGTATATATTAGTTTCCAGGAGAGCTATTCCTTAACCAAGATAGTTCAATCAGATCCAGTGTTTTTTAGATTTTGAATTATGCTTAAGATCCAGAAATTTATGATGCAGCTGGAAGTCTCTGTGCCTGGCTTATAGACTAGCCTTTTTAGTTACTCTGAAAAATGTGAATTAAAGTTGAGATTAAACATATCTATCATGTAGTTATTTCATTCAAGAACTATTTTTTAAGCTTCTACTAGGTGTCAGGAATTGCTCTAGTATTAATCCATTTAATCCTCATGATAACTATTCAGTAAAGAAGCTGTTATTATCTACATTTTATTGATGAGAAAAATATAGCCACAGCAAAGCATAGTGACTTGCTTCCTAATCTCACAACCAGTAAATGAAGTAAAGAGGATTTTTACCCAAGTAGTCTATCTCCAGTGTTGGGATTCTTAACAACTATACAGTACAGCCCTAGATACAGTTAAAGCAGCATTCAGATAAGCATTTATTGTCTAAAAAGTACATATTCATAAACGATAGGATGAAAATAAGTGAATTGAGCAAATTAAAGTTAGAACAGCAGCAACGACAAAGTAAATCCAAAGAAAGCATAACCAAGCTTAATAAAGGTAGAAATAGAAATTTTACAATTAGAAAATTTAAAAAATGACCTCACTAATAAATTTATGCAAGAATTTGATCTTTGGGGGAAAATGATATACCTTTAGATAATACAGTAAAAAAGAGGAAGAATGCATAAATCACAAAATAAGAAATGCTTATAAGGAAATATCCTCACACACGCACACACAGAAAACTGGTTTAAAAGAATCTTAAGAAACAATACTGATTACTGTACAAATAAATTTTAGAATATCCTTAGAATAGACAACTTTATAGGCAAATATAATTATAAAACTGACCTTAGAAGACAGAAAGCAAACTCACCAATCACAATAAATAAAAGAAAGAAAATTATTGAAGAACTACTCTCCAAAAGAGCACACAGATGTTTTCATGGGGCAATTCTATTAAACTTCTAAGAAATAAAAATTTCAGTTGTATTTAAACAATTTGAAGGAAGAAAATCTTTAAAATTCTCTTTAAGGTGCTATCATAATATTGGTATCAAAACCTAATAAAAGTAGCACTAAACAGACAACTACAGATAATTCAAAAGCATTCTAAAAAAATGATATACTATTAACAGGTATGGCTTATCTATGAATTCTAGAATTATTCAAATAATTTTCTGTATTAATGGGAAAAGCATACAATTATCTCCATAGATATTAAAAAGGTATTTTGTAAATATAACATCTGCTCTTAGTTAAAAACTCCAAAAAAATTAACAAGAGTTAGATAATTTCTTTGGGGGGGATATATATCTATATATAGATATAGTCTGAGAAATGTTTATTTTTCTGCAGAGTGCCTTGAAGTACTTGCATAGTGCTTGTTGGGTATATAGACAAATCTGCCTGCAGGAAAATTCTCTTCCCTTTTTGGCTGTCTATCAAATCATGTTCTTTCTCCTCTCTTCTTCTAGAACATTGACTAGTATCCATCAGAGTGTGTGTAAATGTTGACAAAACATGAGAATAGACAATGATCAAGAAACTACCACTCTTTGCCACTGTAAAATATTCTTGAATCACGAAATTATAAGCAGGAGGATAAAGAAATGTAGGATGAAGCAATATACACTATTTCAGCAATGAATTAACTGGTTTCACGTCAGTTACTTAGAACATGAAGACCCATATCCACGCCTGATTTTTAAGCTTTCTGTTATGTGTCCCACCTCAGTTATTTCCAAGGTTGCCATACTCCTTATTTCTAGTATAGGTTTGTTTCTATCCTTTCACTTCTTTGAGATTTATTTATTCACAACTTCTAAACATTGTGCAAAACACAGCAGAAGGAGTATTTTCTAACTGAAACTTAGCACTGACAAGACGAACTGACATTGATCATCCCCCTTCCTTGATTGCTTGGTGCTCCTATGTTACAAGCTACCACTTTTGAAATATATTTTAAAACAATTTAATGAAGTATGGTGTTTCTATGTTAAACACTTGAGTAAAACATACAGTGTTCTATATTTTTTTTAAATTTTCCCTCAGCATATCATGGGGCACATTTATTATAATTTCTTTGAATTTTTATGATTTTGAGGATTTGTCATTAAACTGTGCTTTTATTTTTAATGGTTATATTTATAATTTCACAATTAATTAACTTTAGACATACCTTAATCATACATTATGAAAAAATTTGTGCAT
The DNA here is from genome assembly GCF_949752795.1 of Hyperoodon ampullatus. Lineage (NCBI taxonomy): Eukaryota > Metazoa > Chordata > Mammalia > Artiodactyla > Ziphiidae > Hyperoodon > Hyperoodon ampullatus. The sequence continues at coordinate 75,345,638 of NC_136917.1, read as the reverse complement.
ATATAATCTTTCATTACACTAGCTCATCTCATCTTCTTGGCACTTTCTCCTGGGGGCACTTCTTCCTTTCATGCCTAGTGCCACCCCCATCCACTGGGACATGAGGGTGCTTTCGCTCTCTCTGGTTCTCTGGTAAAACCCCGTGTATTATAGGCTTAAGTGTATCTTAACTTGGCATTCATTAATATTGGTTTAGTTTTCTATGATTAGCAGCTGTAAAGCTGCTTACCACCTAATTTTGCTTAGATCAGTATGGTTCATTCTTAGCCTCATTACAGCTTCCCTTTTGCATATAGAATGTGCTGCATAAAGGTTCTCTTGGGCTAATGATACTAGACATCACTCTCTCAGAAAAGACTCTGGATTAGCTTTTCTATATACTTAACTTACTCTGTGTCCTGTACATCTCTGGTGGCCTATGATCTGCTATGGCTATTATCCCTTTATTTGGTCCAAATTTCCTTGTATTTATCAGTTATTCTAAGTTTCTATGGTTTGGCATGTGACCGTTTCCTAATGAATTGAAGATAAGTTTTTTTTTCTCTTCATTCTTTTTATTATTTGGATTGATTTTTGAAAAGACAATGCCATATGCAAGGCTTTCTTTCTTCAATATATCCTGTCAACTTATTACAGTACATATTGTCTTTCAATTTGATTTATTGTTGCCTCAGATGTCTTTTATGCCTTGAATTTGAGCTCTTATCCCCAACATGATAACTTATGGATGGAAATGCTACTCCTAGGTGACTTGAGTTCATTAATCTATGACTGTGACATATTAAATTATGTATTCAATTTTTCATGTGTGACAGACACATTATGGATCATTCTCATTTAATGCATTATCATTTTTCACTGATAGCAAATGATGTATAATTATATGTTATTAATTACTTACAATTGTTTATTTCTTTTGAGCAAGTAAGTATAAAACGGAAATTCATTATTCAGAATAATAGTGCATATCTATGAAACTCATTATTAATTTCTAATCTGTCCATCTCTTTTTTCTTTCTTAATAGATAGTACTTTAAGTGAACAGCCTAAAAAATCTCTGTTAACATCTTGCAGCTTTATAGAGATTTCATTTCTCATCTGTTGTTTTGTCACATTCATATGGATTTTTTTATAGTATCCCTCAAGTGGCAAAAACAATATATTCTTTGCTTCTATTTATGAACAGAACTTAATATCTCTAGGCTGTAAAATATTTTATGTTATTTTTGTATACCTAAATATGAGCATTTTTTATTACTACTTCAGTATACTACTTTACACCCCATCAACCATGAGTTCTGGTGTACTTCAGTTGCAGAAATAGCAATGAGCTTTCTGAAGCAATGCCTAGTGTGCATTATAATAGCAAGGACTTTTAAAATTTTATTTATTATTGTGGTAAGAATCAATAGCATGAGATCTACCTTTTATATATAAAGGTTTAAGTATATAGTGCAGTGTTTTAACCATAAACACAATGTTGTACAGAAAATCTCTCTAACTTATTCATCTTGAATAACTGAAACTTTATACATGTTCAACAGCAACTCCTCATTTCTTTCTCTCTCCAGCTCCCGGTGACGACATTCTGCTTTCTGCTTCTATAAGTATTACTACTATAGATACCTCATATAAGGGAATCATAAAGTATGTGTTCTTTTGTGACTGCCTTATTTCACCTAACTTAATGTTATGAAGATTCATCCATGTTATTGTGTATAGCAGGATTTCCTTCTTTTTATGGCTGAATAATATTTCATTGTATATATATATATATATATATACCACATTTTTCTTTCTTACTATTTTAGTTAGCATTTTCTTTCCCCCCTTCCCCTCTCTCCTTTTTTATTGTCTCTCCTTCCCTCCTTTGTTTCTCCTTTCTTTCATCCCTTCTTTCTCCCTTTCTTTCTTTTTTGTCTCCTCTTTCTTTTAGCCCTTATTCCCTTCTTTCTTTTTTCTCTCTCTCTCCCTTCCTTCCTTACTTTTGAGCACCTTTAAGATCTACCCTCTAAGCAAATTTAAAGTATACACTACATTATTGATAAGTATAGTCACATTGCTGTACATTAGATCTCCAGAACTTATTCATCTTGTATAATTGAAACTTGGGATGGTTTAACCAACATTATTTCATTTTTTCCTCCTCCCAGCTCCTGGTAACTACCATTATACTCTCTTGTTTTATGAGTTTGACTACTTTAGATTTCACATATACAAGAGGTCATGCAGTATTTATCTTTCTGTGTCTGGCTTGTTTCACTAAGCATAGTATCTTCCAGGTTCATCCATTTTATCACAAATGGCAGAATTTTACTTTCTTAAGGATGAATAATATCCAATTGCATGTGTGTGTGTGTATACATAAATATATACTCATGTTTTCTTTATTCGTTCATCCATTGATGAACTCTTGGTTTTTTTCATATTTTGGCTATTGTGAGTAATGCTGCAGTGAACATGGAAATTCACATCTCTCCCAGATTCTGATTTTATTTCCATTAGATGTGTATACCCAGAAGTGGAATTGCTGAATCATAAGGTAGTTCTGTTTTTTTTATTTTTTGAACAACCTCCATATCATTATCTGTAATGGCTGTACCAATTTACATTCCCATCAACAGTGTACAAGGGTTTCCTTTACTCCACAGTCTCCCCAATACTCGTTATTTCTTGTCTTTTTGATAATAGCCATCCTTACAGGTGTGAGGTGATATCTCATTGTGGTTTTGATTTGCATTTCCCTGATGATTTGTGGAATCACAAATCCTTCAAAGAAGACATACAAATGGCCAACAGGTATATGAAAAGATACTAACCATCTTTTCATATACCTGTTGGCCATTTGTATGTCTTCTTTGAAGGAATGTCGATTCAAGTCTTTTGCCCATTGTAAAAATAAGATTACTTGGCTTTTGCTATTAAGTTGTAGGAGTTCCTTATATATTTTGGAGATTAACCTTTATTGGATAGGTGGCTTACAAATATTTTCTCCCATTCTATAGGTTGCCTTTTCACTCTGTTGACACTTTCCTTTGCCTTGCAGAATCCCTTTAGTTTGAGGTAATCCCACGTGTCTATTTTAATTATTGTTGCCTATGCTTTTGGTGTTACATCCAAAAACTCATTGCCTAGATCAATGTCAAGATTGTTCCCTATGTTTTCTGCTAGGAGTTTCAAAATTTGGGGTCTTACATTTAAGTCTTGAATCCACGTTGAGTTGATTTTTGTGTATGCTGTAAAATAAGGTCCAACTTCATTATTTTCATGTGTATATCCTGCTTCCCAACCTATGAAATAAAAGGATATATCAAGTTGGTAAGAATAATATGAGCAAAGACCCTGTGACATGCAAACATTTGCTATTAAATTACATATTTGACTACCTTCCTATCCTTAATACACATTGAAGTTATCATCTTTGTATTTCTAGTCTCATGCAATTGACTATAGTATACTCATTCAAGTGGCTAATCTTTGTCCTCAGTACCTCTGGTTCTCTTCTAAATACATTTCAAGCCCATTTTTAAGTATAAGTCATTCCTGAAGTTCCCACTGAAGTACTTCATTATTTGAAAATTTCTTCCATAACTTAGTCATTACCCCTTATTTTTAAACATCCTGCAGTATATTGATATTTTGCCTCTGTGTTTGGTCTTCTCAACTAGATTGCAAGACCTTGTATTGGCAGGTCCACAAATTATATATCTTTATATTTTCTACCAGGTCCTTCACAGAATAAACACTATAATAATATTAATCATAATAGCTAGCTTTTATTAAATTCTTATTACATGGTAGGGAAAAGTGAAAAAAAAAGATTGTTATAAATGAATACTGTGAAAAGGCACTTTCTGAATTGAACAACAAAAATTAAACACTTGGATAACTTCCAGGAATTGCTAGTTAGATTTCTATGGATACAGCATGCATGTTTATACAAGCTAATAGACAGACTAGACTTAATGAAAAATAATACCATCCTCATTCCTATGCTGCTATTCTGGCTGAGTTAGTTGGCTTCCGTAGCTCTGCAGCCTCTACATGTTCATGTTTACCAGCTGTATGTCATTGATGTATCAGGAAAGCTAAGCTCCATTCATAACAGAGAATTTAAGATTTAATTCAGATTGGCTGGCCAATGTACCTTTGTTTGAACTCTACCACATACTTTTCTCTTTCATGCTCTGGACCCTTTGCTTTATGCTAGTAATTGTGGAGACTCTTTCATCTTCTGGTAGCTATGCCAACAACATTCACTAGTGAGAAATCAGTACAGACCTTTTGCTCACAAGAGACCATGAGGATCCTGCCTTCAGATCTGCACATATGTGCAAGGAATTTATCTTTTCTTAGCTGACAGCAGTGCTCATGTACCCAGAGGCAAAGGTGAATGTGCTTGAATACCACAGGAAGGTAGCCTAGGGCTACTAGATAGCTCTGTCCTACTAGAGCTAAGGCAGTGTGGATGTTGGAGAGATGTTGTAAATGAATGTGTAGAAGCTGCTTGATTCTTCTTGGTGGGGATTATCTCATTCAAGTCATCTTATATCAGTAAGATGAAGAGAATAAGAGGAAGGCAATGTTAATTTATAATTAATCTAAACTGTGTTTTATTATGCACAAATGCTAACTTTCCCTAGAATGCTATACTGCATTTTGAGATGTGAGACAAAAATTACTATTTTTCCATACTGACATAGTGTTGAAATTCAACTAGTGCTCAGTGCTCATACCAGTTCCAGAAACATGCTGTCAAAAACAAAGAAAATTACAGAACATATTCTATAGAAACATTATGACTTTAGTTTTGATATCCTGTTAATATAGATAAGGGTTTCATTGGACAATTGCATCTCTAATTATAGGCCAGAATTCGACATTATCCATTTATTTGCCTTATTTTATAAAGTCTTAAGTTGTATAAAATGGATTAACTTACAAATAAGTTAATAACTCATTTGACACCTATTTTATATCAGGCACAGATATAGTTACTAGAAATAAAAATATGAATAAAATGTAATCCATGAACTCAAGAATATCACAGTACAATTCATGAGACAGATATGTAAGCTATTAATATGACAACATAGTAATAAATATTTTCTTACTCATAGACCTTACTTGTGTATTGAATTAAAATATAGGAAAAATAAAATGTTAAATAGAACATCAAACATGAAATATTTCAATTTTCATTATTATGTACTTTTTCTCCATATATTTTAATTAGAAAAAAATAATGTGGCAGATATTACTCTATGTGAAGTTAAAGATTTGTAGAATTAAATGCTTACCTGTTTAGATTTTTCTGTGCTGGCAGTAAACTGTAAGGTTGACTTTCCTTAATATTTTACTATCGAATGTGATTATGAGACAAATTTAGTGTAGTTAACTCTATCAATAATTATTTATAAGGTCATAATTAGTGATTATATGATGTTGCCAAGTCCTAAGTCATGTTATTGGGTTATAGTCATTATTAATTCAACTTTTAAATTATATGTAGTGTTAGTATTTCAATATTATATTGCTGTTTCTTTAACTGGGGACACTGGGGCATTATCCTAGAAAATAATTAAGTACTCTCCCAGAACACTTTAGAAATAACATTATAATTAAAATAATCACTGTGGCAAATCTGCTAATTAAAGGTTAATACCAAATTCCCCAGCAACTATCTTTTTTTCAGATGCTTATCATTTCCAAACACCTAATTTTTTTATGATTAGAACTCTTTATGTAATATCATGTGGCCTAACTTGCCTAGTCTGAAAGATAAAAACAGCACATTTGGGAGATACATTCATTTTAACCAAATTGAAATTGTTGATTGATTATTATGGTCACCATATAAAATTGTGGCCTAATTTATTTTTAAACTTCAAGAAACTGTTCCCAGGTGTCCTTATTGTGATGAGTACAAATTAGGGACAAGAATATAATCACAAAATATCAACACTCTGAGCTCCTGCCTCCTTGGGTGTTAATCTCTTATGTTTTTCTTTTTCCTTCTTACATAAAATTTCCCTTTGTCTTCTGAGGTATGAATCATTGCCTGTTCTCTCACTACTGCCACTAGTCAGGTGTAGAAATACAAACACCCTCTTCTGTCTCTCCATCTTCTCACTCCCTATTGGAGGTGTTCTAGTTTATCAGTTCTTAAATGCTTTTTCCATGGACCTTATCGATGGAAAAAAAAAACAGCTGAAAGACCACATGCTTTGATATTCTAAAAATTAAAGGAAAAACTTGAAATTCGTTTATTTTTATTATTTATTTAATTTTAGTCAATGTCAAATTTAAGTACAGGTTAATAGTTTGGGGATAAAATCCTAGTTCCAACACTTAAATAACCTTGTGTAAGTCATTTCACCTTTGTGTTTCAGTTTTTCATTTGAGAAAGTTGGGCTAATAAAAGTCCCTTCTTAACTGAGTTTTTTTAAGGGTGAAATTGATCAACATATGAACAGTTCTTGAAACAATGCTTGATACAGAGAAGTACTGTATGTGTTCACTATTAGTAATAGTAATGCAGTAAGTATAATAATTACTACGAAAGACTCCCTTACTCCTATGTACAGAATTGAACCATTAAGGATGCATGACATTTATCTGTAACAATGAAAAAAAAACTTTTATTTTTCATATATTGTTGCCTAGCAATCAGTCCTTATAGCCCAACATTGGGCTGGATTCCAGTTTTTGACAAAACCTGCTCTCGGTTCATCACTCATCATCATAGTCTTAAGGTGCTAAAAAGCAGAGTTCTGATGGCAACTCCAGAGATTTGCTGGCAAACAAAGGAAGTTGGAATCCCTAAGAGGGTATAGGTACCAAAGACAGCTAGTCAGGGACTTTATAGTGCTAACCCTGAAGGTCTACAGGAACACAGTAACTACAAGATTTCTGCATGTACTCCAGGCCAGGAATATATCTCCTCTGGTTCCCCCTAGTCAAGCCTGGCAAAATCAGAGGGAGCATATCCTCCTTCCTCTGTGATACATGCAGTGGAAGTAGCCTTGGACACAAAGTCTTTGTAATTTTCCAGTGTTTCCCCTACATTGCCACCTTAGCACCAGAGTGTCTAAACTGTGAGAAGTTTAGAAGATCCTACTCAGATTTCAGGCCTGCATCCATCTCTTTTTTACAATACTTAGACTTTGGCACTAAGTGCTGCATACTGACCCACACTGCAAATTCCCTGGTAAAAGATTTACTCCTGAGATCTGAAGTCCTTTCCTCTATAGGGCATCAGATATATGGTTATATCCTTGAAACATCTCATAGCGATTCCTGAATCCGTTTTTTACAATTTCTTTGAGAGCAATTAGGTCCCAGTTCTATGTTTTGATCATAACAGTAAGGTGTACTCTGACATTTTACTTAAATATAGTTGAGACATTTGATGTTATTTCATATCTAAGGTTTAACAGTGTAATATCTTGTAAAAGAAAGAATTAAACAATTTAATAATCAACAATGGGGATAACTAGAAAAACTTTGGGGTGTTCATAAAATGCAATGCTATACAGTAATAAAAATAATCGAATTTATATTTATTAACGTGAACACGTTATAGCAATCAAAAAGAGTGTAGTACTGAAAGGAGGATACAGATAATCTTATTTATTGCAACTTAATATTTAAACATACTGAGACCTATTAACAATACTAACAACAATGATAATAACAATAACATTTATTAAGCACCCATATGCCAGGCACTGCATGAAGCACTTTACATTGTTTATCTTACCCAATCTTGACCCTAACCCTATAAAGTTATAATATGGGGAAAATAAACTGCAATGTTTAATCAGAAAGGCCAGATAACATACACAAGGACACCAAACTATTATGTGGTAGAATTAGGACCTAAGGAGGAAGTCAGGTTCCAGAGCATGTACTCTCATCCTCTGGTGGAGACTAAAACATTCAGGTTATCACTGAAGGATGGGTTTATCTATGAATTTAAGTGTTTTTCCTTAATTGTTTTCTTATATTTGTTCATAAGAATGTGTCATAACATTTCACACTTTATTCGTGAATCTATGAGTCCTAAGAATTACTAATTTTTCTTTTGTTCACAAATTATCTGATTATTTATTCATTCTAGAACTTGAGCCAGGATGAGGATGAAGCTGATCAGGCTACAATTTCACGGTGTCTTGTTTCACTTCTACTCAACATTGCAAAATATTTTCCATTCATGCATACATTCTGTTTTTTGGGGGGGAGGGTGGATTTACCACACTTTTATTACAAGTAGTCAGTGAAAAAAAGGCTTTGAATAGCTATTTCTGTTTTTTTCTGTTTCTTGGTTTGTCCACTTTTCTTCTCTCCTTTCTTTTTCTTCTTAATGAGAACAGTTTTTTTCTATGACAAACAAACTTTTAGAATGTTATGCAGTTTTTAAAGCAAAATTAAGTCCTTGCTTAGGTTTACTGACATTCTTCAAACTAGGATTTGAACTTTATTTTTTCTCTGTGAACAGAACCATTCATATATTCTTTTAGCAGAAATTATTTATTGTGTACTCACTAGTGTCAGGTACTATTCTAGGAAATGGGAATAAAGAAGTTTACAAAACAGATAAGATCTCTTTTTGTGAAGCTTATATTATAGTAGGAGAAAATAGACATGAACAATTATGGAAATATGTATTTTTTATCATTATATTAAGGAAAGCAAAACAGAATTATGTAATAAACATTGAGTAGAGTGTGGTAGTTGGGAGGAAGCCTTCTCTAAGGGGGTGATAATAAACAAAGACCTGAATGTTTAGAAAAAGCCAGCTATGTGAAGACGTCATGGATGAATATTTCAGAGGAAAACAAAGTACAAAATCTCTTAGGTAGAAATGAACTTGGCAATTTTGAGGTACAGAATTAATCTCTCTAGCCTTCAGTTTTTTAGTGCAAGGACTGTGAAAAGATATGAACTATTTTATAAAGGCCTTAAACATGATCAGGAATGTCTATTTATCAGAAGTCTAATAGTAATATTAATTATGTTTCTTTTTAAAAAATAAGTAGTTTTTTTCCACATTCAAAGGAGAAAGAAATCCAACATCCAGGGCACTCTACATTAACATAAAAATCAAAATTCTGGCAATCCATCAAGAATGTGATAAAAATTAAAGAAAAGGAAAGCATGTAAAAGCTGTCCTCGTTATTGTTGTGCATTAATTCTTTTGTTCAATTATATTGGCAAAAGAGACTTCAAAACCAACAGATTAATAATCCTAAAAGTTTAAGCTCCTTTTCAAACTACAGAATTGTCTTGTGTTCTGCCTCCATCTGGTCTTAGCTTTTTATCTTACGTGTCATTATGTATTCAGCATTCAGTTATTTCAGTGAGGAGCATTTCTTTAGGGAAAAATTGACTGTTGCCACCATAGTAAAGGGACTAACACACTGCAATTCAATTGAACCTTTGATGTTTTTTGTCTTTTTATATATGTGGATTTTGAAAATGAGTCTCACCAACTCCTCAGATGGCTACGTTTTGACCCTCCTCTCAATACGGTCCAGTTTATGCAGCAGAAAGTTTTGTTTCCTAACTCTTAACTTAAGGACTTTCACACTTAAAAGCTTCATATGCGGGGCTTCCCTGGTGGTGCAGTGGTTGAGAGCCCGCCTGCTGATGCAGGGGACACGGGTTCGTGCCCCCGTCTGGGAAGATCCCACATGCCACGGAGCAGCTGGGCCCGTGAGCCATGGCCGCTGAGCCTGCGCATCCGGAGCCTGTGCTCCGCAACGGGAGAGGCCACAACAGTGAGAGGCCCACGTACCGCAAAAAAAAAAAAAAAAAAAAAAAAAAGAAAAAAAAAAGCTTCATATGAATCAACTCTGCCCACACTTAAAAGCTTCATATGAATCAACTCTGCCCATCAGTGACATATAGTATTTGAATCCCTTCATGGTTCTTTTAGCCTCAGGCATTAAATTTTGTTTTTCTTATTCAGTGGACTATATGTTGCTTACATTGATTTTTTTTAAAAAATTCTAACAGATCATACAGTTTTCGTTTTTTTTTTTTTTTTTTTTTTTAGTTTATTGAGAAATAACTGACATACATCCCTGTGTAAGTTTAAGGTATAATAGCATATAAGTTTAAGCATAATAGTTTGATTTATATATACAACTTGCCCTTTCTATCCATCAGATAGAACCTATTCAACCTGCCACGGATCAAAAGTATAAAAAAAAAGAAAAAAAAGTTCAGAAAGCTCCAAATAAAAACCCTTGAATTTGCTATGTGCCAACAACTATTTACACAGCATTTACACTGTATTAGGTATTATAAGTAACCTAGAGATGACTTAAAGTATATGGGAGGATATATGTAGGTTACATGCAAATACTACACCATCTTATACAAGGGACTTGAGCACCCACAGACCTTGGGTTTTATAGTGGGATCCTGGAATCAATCCCCTGCAAATACTGAGGGACAAGTGTATTGTGAAAAGATCACCACAATAGGTTTAGTTAACATGCATCATGTAGTAGACACAATAAAAGAAAATAATTCTAGTGATGAGAATTCTTAGGATTTACTCTCTTAACAACTTTCCTTTGTATCATGCAGCAGTGCTAACTATTGTCACATGTTGTACATTACATCTGTAATACTTATTTATCTTATAACTGGAAGTATGTACCTTTTGACTACTTTTCACCAATTCCTCCTTCTCCTTTCCCATCCCACTAATCACAAATCTGATCTCCTTTGCTGTGAGTTTGCTGAGTTTTGTTTTTGCTTTATTTAAAATTCCACATAAAAATGAGGTCATACAGCTTTTCTCTTTCTCTGTGTGACTTATTTCATTTAGCATAATGCCTTCAAGGTCCATCCATCTTATTGAAAAGTATAGGATTTCCTCATTGTTTATGCCAAAAAGTACTTCATTGTATTTCATTGTGTGTGTGTGTGTGTATATATATATACACACACACACACACACATATATATATATATACACCACATCTTTATTCATTCATTCATCATTGGACACTTAGGTTGTTTTCATGTCTTGGCTATTGAAAATAATGCTGCTATGAACATGGGGGTGCAGATATCTTTTCGTGTTAGTGTTTTTGTTGCCTTTGGATATATTCCTAGAAGTGGAATTTCTGGAATATAGGGTAGTTCTACTTTTAATTTTTGAGGAAACTTCATAATGTTTCTACACTGGCTGTACCAATTTACAGTCAATCAACATTGCACAAAGTGTTCCATTTTCTCCATATCTACACCAGCATTTGTTATCTTGTCATTCTGATGATGGCCTTTCGAACAGGTGTGAGGTGATGTCTCATTGTAGTTTTAATTTGCATTTTCCTAGTGACAAGACTTGTGATGTTAAGCATCTTTTTATGTACCTGTTGACAATTTGTATAACTTATTTGGAAAAAATGTCTATTCAGGTCCTTTGCCCATTTTTTAATCAGATTGTTTTTGTTGCTGTTGAGTTGTATGAGGTCTTATACATTTTGGATATTAACCCCTTATTAGGTATGTGGTTTGCAAATATTTTTTCCCATAGGTTGTCTTTTCACTTCGTTGATGGTTTCTTTTGCTCTGCAGAAGCTTTTTAGATTGATATAGTCCTGCTTTTTTGTTGTTGTTGCTTGTTTTGTAACTTGTGCTTTAGGTGTGATATCCAAAAAATCATTACCAAGACCTGTATCAAGGAGATTTTTTCCTATGTTTTCTTGTAGGAGTTTTACAGTTTCAGGTGTTAAACTTAAGTCTCTAGCCCCTTTAGAATTAATTTTTGTGAGTGGTATAAAGTAAGGGTCCAGTTTCATTCTTTTACATGTGAACATCCAGTTGTCCCAACACCATTTATTGAAAAGACTGTCTTTTCTTTATCAAGTGTTCTTGGCTCCCTTGTCGAATATTAGTTAGCCGTATATGCTTGGTTTGATTTCTGGGCGCTTAATACTGCTCCATTGGTCTATTTGTCTGTTATTATGCCAATATTACACTGTTTTAAATACTATAACTTTATAGTATAGCTTGAAATAGGAAATATGATGCCTCCTGCTTTGTTCTTGTTTCTCAGGATTTTTTTTTTTGCTATTCAGGGTTCTTTGTGGTTCCATATAAATTTTTAATCTTTTCTATCTCTGTAAAAAAAAAATGCTGTGGGAATTTTGATGGGGGATTGCACTGAATCTGTAGATAGCTTTTGATAGAACCTACATTTTAACAATATTAATTCTTCCAATTCAAGAACATGAGGTAACTTTCCATTTATTTGTCCTTTTCAATTTCTTTCATCATTGTCTTATAGTTTTAGAGTAGAAATCTTTCACATCTTTGGTTAAATTTATAAGTATTAATTTGATGCTATTGCAAATGGGATTGATTTCTTTTTCAGACAACTTCTTGTTAGTGTATAGAAACACTACTAATTTTTGTATTTTAATTTTGTATTTTGCAGCTTTACTCAATTTGTTTAGTTCTGACAGTTTTTTTGGTGGATTCTTTAGGATTTTCTGTATGTAAAATCTTGTCATCTGCCCATAACAGTTTGACTTCTTTCTTTCAAATTCTGATTTATTTTATTTTTCTTGCCTGTTTATTAAAGCTAGGACTTCCATTACTACGTTGCATAGGAGCAGTGAAAATGGGCACAGTTTTCTTGTTCCTGATCTTAGAGGAAAAGATTTCAACCTCTTATCACTGAGTATGATTTTAGCTGTGGGCTTTCATACGAGGCCCTTATTGTGTTGAGATGTGTTTCTTCTACACTTAGTTAAATGTTTTTATCGTGAATGGATGTTGAATTTTGTCAAAAAATTTTTTCTGCATCTATTGCAATAATCATGTGATTCTTTACTTTCATTCTATTAATGTGATGTGTCACATTGATTGATTTGGATGGATATGTTGAACCATCCTTGCACCCAGGGATAAATCCCACTTGTTCATGGTTTATGCTCCTTTTAGCATACTTCCAAATTTGACTTCCTAGTATTTTGTTGAGGTATTTTCATCTATATTCATCAGAGATACTGGCCTATAGTTTTCTTTTTCAGTAGTGTCCTTGTCTGATTTGGGTATCAGGAAAATGCTAGCCTCATAAAATCAGTTTGGAAGCATTCCCTCTATTCTTTAGAAGTGTTTGAGGATTGGTGTTAATTTCTCTTTACATGTTTGGTAAAATTCACCACTGGGGCCTGGGCTTGTATTCGATGGGAGATTTTTGATTACTGATTCAATCTCCTTACTAGTAACTGGACTATTCACATTTTCTATTTCTTCCTGATTCAGTCTTGATAGGTTGTATATTTCTAGCAATTTATCTAGTTATTCTTGGTTATCCAGTTTGTCATATGGTTACTCGTATTAGCCTTTATGATCCTTTGTATCCCTGTGGTAGCAGTTGTAATGTCTCATTTTTCATTTATAATTTTGTTGATTTGGGTCCCCTCTTTTTTTTTTTTTAACTGTCATTAGTCTTTCCTGGTCTCTATTTCTACTCCAATCTTCATTATTCCCTCATTTTGCTAACTTTGGGCTTGGTGTGTTCTTCATTTTCTAGTGCCTTAAGGCATAGAACTAGTTTGTTATTTGGGATCTTTCTTGCTTCTTAATGTAGGTATTTATTGCTATTAAATTTTCTCTTAGAACTGCTTTTCCTGCATCCCATAAGTTCTGGTATGTTGTGTTTCCTATTTGTCTCAAACTTTTTTATATAACCTTTAATTTCTTCTTTAATCCATTGGTTATTCAGGAAAGTTTTGCTTAATTTTCATACATTCATAACTTTTCCAGTTTTCCTTTTGTTATTGATTTCTAGTTTCATGCCATTGTAGTCACAGAATATACTTGGTATGATTTCAGTTTTCTTATATTTGCTAAGACTTGTTTTGTGGCCTAACATATGGTCTATCATAGAAAATGTTGTATGTGTGCTTGAGAAGAATTTGTATTCTGCTGTTGTTGGATAGAATGTTTTGTATACATCTGTTAGGTCCATTTAATCTATAGTGTTGTTAATATCTGCTGTTTCCTTGTTGAGTCTGTCTGCATGATCGATCCATCATTGGGAGTGGGACACTCAAGTCCCCAAATGTTAGTTTTCCTTTTAACTGTATTAGTTTTTGATTTATTTATTAAGGTGCTTCAGTGTTGGGCACATAGATATTTGCAATTGACAAATCTTGATGTATTGACATCTATCATATAATGACCTTTTTTGGTCTCTTTTTACCATTTTGATTTTAAAGTCTATTCTCTCTGATATAAGCATTGCTACCTCTGCCTTCTCAGGTCACCATTTACTTGAAACATCTTTTTCCATTCCTTCACTCTCAGTCTGTGTCCTTAAGGCTAAAGTGAGTCTCTTGTAGGCAGCATAACATTGGACCTGGTTTTTGTTTTCTCTAATCCATTCAGCCATTTAATCCACTTACATTTAAAGAAATTATTTAGAGGTAAGGACTTACTATTGCCATTTGTGAATTGTTTTCTGGCTATTTTGTAGAGCCATTATTCCTGCTGTCATTTTTCATGTTTTGGTATTTTTTGGTACCTTAAATTTATAACACACTATCTTAAACTGATAACAACTCATCTCTCTCACATTTCAGGTTATTGCTGTTATAGTTCATGTAGTTCTCATACCGTGGTTCATGCAGTTCTCATACCATGTAACTAATAACATTTTATTTATGGGTTATTTCTAATACATTAGTTTTTTAACTTTTAAACTAGATTGTAAGTGTACTATGCACCATCAGTGCCATATTACAAACTCTAAGTTTAATTAAATATTTACCAGCGAGTTTTACACCACTTTTTTTTTTAATGATATTAATTAGCATCATTTACTACCACTCAAAGAACTCCCTTTAGCCTATCTTATAAGCAGGTCTACTGGTAATTAACTTCCTTAGCTTTTATTCTTTGGAGAGTCTTTACCTGGCAAAGCTGTCTTCAGAACTGGAGGAGACAGAGAAATTCTGTAGTTGAGAGTTTTTATTTTTCTTTCAGTATTTTGAATATGTCACCTTATTCTCTCCTGGCCTAAAAAGTTTCTGATGAGCAGTCCATTGATAGTTAGGGAACCCTCATAAGACTTCTCGCTTTTGTCTTGCTGCTTTTAAAATTCTGTCTTTGACTTTTAACAAGTTAATTATAATTTGTAGCACTATTTAGGTTCAACCCATTTTGGGTCCTTTGTGCCTCATGGGTCTAGATGTCCATTTCTCTTCCCAAATTCAGGAAGTTTTCATCCATTATTGCTTTAGGTATACTCTCTGTCCCTTTCTCTTTTTCTTCTGGATTTCCATAATGCAAATTTTTTTCTTTGTGTCCCAAAGTCCCATAGGCTTTTTTCATTCTTTTCTTCTTTTTGTTTCTCTGACTGGATAATTTCAAATGCCTTATCATCCAGGTGACTAATTCTTTTGTCTGTGATCTAGTCCACTTTTGAAACACTCTGTTTAATTCTTCAGTTTCTCTATTTTTCAACTCTATGATTTCTAGTTGTTTATTTTTTGATGGTTTGTATTTCTCTGTTAAATTTCTCATTTTGTTTGTGTTCTTTTTTTTTTTTTTTTTTGCATTACGTGGGCTTCTCACTGCTGTGGCCTCTCCCGTTGCGGAGCACAGGCTCTGGACGCGCAGGCCCAGCAGCCATGGCTCACGGGCCTAGCCGCTCCGCGGCATGTGGGATCTTCCCAGACCGGGGCACGAACCTGTGTCCCCTGCATCGGCAGGCGGACTCTCAACCACTGCGCCACCAGGGAAGCCCTGTTTGTGTTCTTATAGTTCACTAAATTTCCTTATGAGAATTATGCTGAACTCTTTGTCTGAGAATTCATAGATATCCATTACTTTAGGGTCAGCTATTGGAGCTTTATTAATTTCTCTCAGTTCCTTACATTGGTATCTGCATATTTGGGTAATTAGGCTCCTCTCCCAGGTTTTACATGTTTGCTCTGGCAGAAAGAGATCTTCACCAGTCAGCCCAACACTAACTAAAAAAGATACATGCACCCCCATGTTCATTGCAGCATTATTTACAATACCAAAGATATGGAAAATGCCTAAGTGTCCATCAACGGATGAATGAATAAAGAAAATGTCAAATTATATATATATATACACACACAGACATATATATATAGGAATATATATACATATATGTAGGATTGCAATAACGTGGGTGGAACTTGAGGGCATTATGCTAAGTGAGATAAGTCAGAGAAAGACAAATATCATATGACCTTATTATATGTGAAATCTAAAAAAAAATAAAGAGCTCTTAGATACAGAGAACTGATTGGGTGTTGGAGGTTAGGTGAAATGGGCAAAGAAGGTCAAAAGTTACAGGTCATGGGGATGTAATGTACAGCATGTGATTATAGTTAATAATACTGTATTGTATATTTATTTATAAGTTGCTTATATAATAGGTCAAAAGTTTTCATCACAAGAAAACAAACGAAGTCTGTATAGTGACCATTTTGCAATATTTACAAAAACTGAAATAATCCTTAACACCTAAAAGTAATATAATGTTATATGTCCATTAGTCCTCAAAAATTGGCAAAAGAAACAATGCAATAGAGACTTCAAAAATAAATATATGTCCATAGTACAGGAAAAGATGCCCTCCATCATTAGCCTTCAGGGATATACAACTTCAATCATAATGAGATAGTATATAATTTTAGAATTTAACTAGGATAGCTAAAATTTAAAACACTAAATATACACACTTCAATCATAATGAGATAGTATATAATTTTAGAATTTAACTAGGATAGCTAAAATTTAAAACACTAAATATACCAAGTATTGACATGTATATGGAGCAATTAGAACACATATACATTTCTGAAAGTATAAATAGTTCAATACTTTGCAAAATCGTTCTGCAGTATCTTTTCAATTTAAACATACACCACCATATGACCTATCAATTCCACTTGTAGGAATAATTCAAAATCCTTATATGCTTGGGGTGGTAATAGTAATATAATATCATACCACACAGTATGGAAAGAATGAACTGCTTCCCCAGGAAACAAAATATATCAATCTCAAAAACAACATAATATTAAACAAAAATAAGCAGAAGAACAGTACATTCAATATGATGGTTTCAAAAAACATATGTAACCCAACCCTGTACTTTTTAGGGATGCATGCATATTCATAAAATGTGTTAGGGATAATAAACACATTAATTGGACTATTAGATTTGTAGGCAAGAAGAAAGATGAGATTCAGTAGGGGAGAGAATAAGGTCTTTAATAAGTACTGAGGAAATTGTTTCACACTGAGTGTCAGTTACATGGTGTTAGATATGTTACAAATATTTTACATTTAAACTAGTCTATAATAACTAAATGTAAGACATAACTTCTATTTTCAATAAATATTTCTGAGATAATATATTATGTGCATATATAGATAGCAGGTTAAGTCCCAGTTCATTGAATTCAAAACCTAAATTTAACTGTACTTCATGTAATCATATGTAGAGCAGAAGATTTTTTTTGTACAACTTAAAAATGTCAACTGTTGCCTATAGATAAATATAATTTCAGGAAAAGTATTAAAATAACTATTACTCTGAATTTGGATTTATCATTCTCATGTATTTTAAGAATTATCATTTGTCCTCAGGATAAAGTTTAAAATTTCAGCTGCTATTCAATGTTTGACTCAAGCATTCTTAATCCGTGTCATTTTTGCTTGTTTTCTTTCTCTCGCACAGATTATTTTACTCCTGTGCTCAATTTCTAGTTGTTTCAGGGGTATATCATAATATCTTTTGATTTGGGTTTTTGAAATGCTATCTACATTCAGAAAACTTTACCTCAATCCTCATATTGCCCTCGAATCTTCTGTGGCACCACTTCCTTAAAATCTTCATGTACTTTTATAAATGTTGTTAGGTGTTGTTCCAGTGTGCTCCTACAACATTCTGCACTTACTTATTCTTATCATTGCACAATTTACTATTTGTCCCCTCACTGTGATATAAACTTGAGGCCCAAGACTGTTCTATTTACTGTTATATACCAAAGACCTCGCATACTATCTACAAGTACTGTGTGCTTAATGTGTGTTGTGGAATTAATAAATACTTGTATCTAGCCTTTTAAACTTCAAAGTATTTTGCCTAATTTCAGCATTTTTATTTGATAAACAGCTGTTACATTGCACTTATAATAATGTTTTTAGCCCTTGAATTTTCAAATGTTTTCTTCCTTTTCATTGTACAGTATAATGCTTTAACTCATCTCTTTGGGGAGCAACTAAGCCCGTGCACCACAACTACTGAGCCTGCACTCTAGAGCCCACAAGCCACAACTAATGAGCCCACGCACCACTAGCCTGCACGCCTAGAGCCTGTGCTCTGCAACAAGAGAAGCCACTGCAGTGAGAAGCCCGTGTGCTGCAACAAAAGAAAGCCCACGTGCAGCAATGAAGACCCATGCAGCCAAAAATAAATAAAAAGCTGATTAGAATTATCTAGTATAACAATGTGGCAGGATAGAATGTTGATATATAAAAATCTATTGCATTTTTATACACTAGCAGTGAACAATCCAAAAATGAAGTTAAGAAAACAATCTCATTTATAGTAGCAACAAAATAATAGATAAGTAGAAATAAATTTAGCAAAAAAAGTACCTAACTTGTACAGTTAAAAATACAAAATGTTGAAAGGTATTAAAGAAGATCTAAAAAAATTGGATGATATCTCATATTCATGGGCCAAAACATTTTAAAATGACAATACTCCCCAAATTGATCTATATATTCAACGTAATTCCTATCGGTATGCCAGCTCTTTTTTATTCATAAATTGACAATCTGATCTTAAAACTGATACGGAAATGAAGATCCAAGACAATCTTGAAAAAGTGGAAGAAGTTGGAAGGCTCACACTGCCCTATTTTAAAATTTACCACCAAGCTAGAGTAATCAAGACAACATGGTACTGACATAAGGATAGTGATATAGAGAAATAGAACAGAAGTGAGAGCCCAGAAATAAACCTTCACATTTATCAATGATTTTCAGTCAGTGTGCCTAGACAATTCAGTGGGGAAGGAATAATCTTTTCAACAAACAGTGCTGTAACAACTGGATGTC
This sequence comes from Hyperoodon ampullatus, assembly GCF_949752795.1. Taxonomy (NCBI): domain Eukaryota; kingdom Metazoa; phylum Chordata; class Mammalia; order Artiodactyla; family Ziphiidae; genus Hyperoodon; species Hyperoodon ampullatus. Next base: position 75,326,495 of record NC_136917.1, on the reverse strand, counting down.
CACCTGTGAAAGAACTCATTTGACCCTCTACCTCACACCATATACAGAATTTGACTCAAAATGAATCACATCTTCACGTAAAAGCTCAAACTATAAAACTACTAAAGGAAAATATGAATAAATTTTCATTACTTTATATTATGCCTTGATTGCTTAGCTATGACACCAAAAGTACAAGCAATAAAAGAAAAAATAGTAAAATTGAAGTTCATCAAAATTTAACTTTTGTGCTCAAAGAATACCACCAAGAAAGTAAAAAGACAATACACAGAATGGGATAAAATATTTTCAAATCATATTTGATAAGCAACTTGTATCTAGAATATGTAAAAACATTTATAATTCAGCAAAGACAAATAATCCAACTAAAAAATTATCAAGGGGTATGAATAGACATTTCTCCAAAGAGCATAAACAAATGGTCAGTAAATACATGAAATGATGCTCAATATTTTTAGTCATTAGGGAAGTGCAAATCAAAACTACACTGAGATATCAGTTGACACCCACTAGGATGTTTAAAATCAAAGACAGTAACAAGTGTTGGTGAAGGTGTTCAGAATTTGGATTCTTCATATATTAACGGTGGGAATGTAAAATGGTGCAGCCACTTTGTGAAATATTTTGGCAATTCCTCAATGTGTTAAGCATACAGTTACCCTATAACACAACAATTCCATTCCTAGGTATATACCCAAGAGAAATGAAAACATATGTCCCCTTGTACATGAATGTTCATAGCATTATTCATAATAACCCAAACTGAAAATATCCTAAATGTCCATCACCTTGATAAATGAATAAACAATATCTGTACAGTATTCAGTATAGGCAAATCTATAAAGACAAAGTGGGGCTGGTGCAGGTTCAGAAAGTGGTTGAGGAGGAAGTGGAGTGGGAATAAGGAATGACAGCTAATAGGTACAGTGGTTTCTTCTTGGGGTGATGAAAATGTTCTAAAAGTACATTCTAGTAAGGTTGCACAAATTTGTGAATATAAAAGCGAATGAATGAATTAGGTTTTTCTTCTCAGTTACTTAATGGAATATATCCCTCTTGTCTTCAGGCCTGGGGATGGCAAAAGTTAGTTCAAGGGTACTGCACTATGCTTTGTACTTACCTTATTAAAGCACCTCCATAAATAGACCTTTTGTAAATAAATACTCCTTAATTTAACCAGTTTTTCAAGTGCCATTGATTTTTCTGTTGGATCCCCAAATGATATGTAGTAAAATAACTGATTATTTATTTTGGTGTGGGGAGAAGAGAGGGTTGTATGATTGTATTCACAACAGCAGGACCAATAAGTCAAGGTCTTTTTGAGAGCTAAGACACAAAAGTATATTTTCCTAAGAATCTATTTAAACTACACAAAGTAAAATAATTTTATAAATCAGTGTGTAGATTTAATTGTGCCATACTTTGCTGTGATTCTATTGTCTCACATCTATTACTTGGAGGAAGTTCTATTAATTTGCTTTTTTTATTTCAAGAATGTATATTTTGGTGTTACATAAGATTAAGAAAATTCTATTATGTACAGAATGTCAACCTGAACTTTATTGCTAGTGTAGCCAACTTAAACAATGATATAAAGGTATGTTACACTAACCTTAGTAATAATGATACATGGTACAGACAGCAAATAAATACAGGAAAATCCTTGCTCCCCAAGAGAAAGATAGACATTTCTTGGCATTTCACAGTAACTGTGTCATACATAGAGTATGTCCATCCACATATCCTCTAAAGTTGAACGTATCTCCTCTGTAGCTACTAGATTATTTTCCCTATGTGGGAATCTGGATTTTAAATGCCAAATCAGGGCCAAGATTAATTGTTCACTGAGCTACTGACTGTTCAAAGTATAGAACTCCCAATACCCTTAAGGACTTTGTCTCTTTGCTAACAGTTTGAAGGGATAAAACCTTTCCTGGTAGGTTAAATGATAACTCATAGAACATATTCTTGAACATAATAATTCTATCCACAGTAGTTGGAAAACTCAAAGAGATAATCAAAAATATGTTCTTCCTTTGGGCCAACATTGTTGATACTAAATCCCATCCCCTTGGGGCAAAACAAACAAACAAGTTTATATTTCTTAGCTTAAGCCATTATTTAAAAAAAAAAAAAGGCATTGGATTTCATTTTGCCCACCAGAGGGTATCTGTACCATTGTTAACACTTCGTTCTGTTTCTGGATTAACATCATGGGTATGGTGGTACAATCTATATCTAAGCTAAAAGAAAATTCCAGTATCATATGATATCACTTATATGTGGAATCTAAAAAAAAAGGTACAAAAGAACTTATCTAGAAAATGGAAATAGAGTTACAGATACAGAAAATAAAATTATGGTTACCAGGGGGTAAGGGGTGGGGGAGGGATAAATTGGAAGATTGGGATTGAATATACACACTACTATATATGAAATAGATAACTAATAAGGACCTACTGTATAGCACAGGGAAATCTCCTCAATACCCTGTAGTGGCCTATATGGGGAAAGAATCTAAAAAGGAGTGGATATATGTATAACAGATTCACTTTGCTGTACACCTGAAACTAACACAACATTGTAAATCAACTATACCCCAATACAAATTTTTTTTAAAAAGAGAGAAAAATTTCATACTGGCTCAGTTCTTGAAGCTTACAAATTGCTTAAATCAGGGAAATATCAGATCATAGTTCTGGAAAGCCTTCAATATCCCTCTTACAGTATTTTTAGTTATACCTATTGTTTCACAGCTATACAATTATGTTGTCTCAGTCCTAAGTGCTTCTTTGTGTTCGCTGTCCTAACAGGTGCTGCAAACTTTTCATGTTAATCAAATTCAAACTAAAAGTGAGACCTACTCAAGCTAACCTTTATCTTCAAGGAATTCAGTAAGAATGGTGTAGATATGACAACGCTTGAAGGGCTCTCCTGCAGCCTAAGCAATAAAAATTATTAAAAATGCTCCCACATTATCAGGAAACAGCTGATTGTCTTATAGCCATCAGCCTGATTAAACAATAAATGACGGCTTTCTAAAGGCTTGGGAACAGATACTATATGGACCAGATTTTGATGGCTTACCTTATCCCAGTGAATACACCATGGCAAGTTGCTTGCAATTATAGCTCTTTGCTTCTAATTCTAGCCAATCAGAAAAAAACTCACTCCAAAGCACAGCCAGCTTCATGAACATGTGACCAACATAGGCACATACGACTCTGTAACTCAGAAGAGGTTCAGTACTTGGGATTTAATGCCCTATGGTCATTATTTTTTAATTCTTAATGCTTTTATCCTTAAATTTATTTATAAATGAGGTCCAGTAGGTCAGTAAAGCATGAGTTAGCACCTAGGATCCTTGTCTCATGCACAATCCCACTACCCATCACCACTCTGCATTCTTGGGAGGGTTCACAGCCACCCTCTCCCCGAATCCCACTCAATGACCATTTGCCAATCTCTGCCTTTCTACTGGGGCTTGGGCACTGATGTGAGAAGGGTCCAGGTATCAGGCCTCAGCCTCCTGTGAGGGTCTACATTTACTGTCCTCAAAAGAATGTGACATTATATAACAAAATAAAAATACCATGACAGGTTAAGGGACAGACCATGTAAAAAAAGGAAAAAAAGGTTTTTCCCCCTGCATTTTGAATAAAGAACCTTACATTTTCATTTAGCACTGGGCCTTTCAAATTATGAAGTGGGCTCTCTTCTAATGAACACACTTCTCAGTACCAACCAATAAACAACCTCATGTTTCTACAAATGGCATCAACTCACCCATGCCAATGAAAGCTGGCCAATCCCTATTTGCTACACTTTCTAAAATCCCTCTATAAAATCAGCAGCCTGCTCTTCTGGAAGTGACGTGCCCTACCAATATAATGACTCTTACTTATTTGCAATAAATTCAGCATGATGTGTTTGTCGTTTGTTTCATACATCGTGTGGTGGTCTCCCAGTTTGACAGCACCAACACTTGGCTATATGAGGATGCAAGCGATCTGTTGGTTTGTTTCCAGTTCTTTGGACATTGAAAATAACTTTTTGAAAGAGACCATTGTATTTAGAATTGATAAAAGATACTAAGAAATATAAATGTTACACTTTTCTCAAAAAAAAAAATTATTCCCACATGTTATAGGAAAGGACTGCATTGCTGATTTAAAATGTGGCTTTCTTAACATGATCATTTCAGGTTCAGGAAGGAAAGTAATCATTCATTCATCATTTATTGAGAACTTTTTCAACCCAATTGCACCTATGTAATTGCCAAATAGTAAGTGGTCAGCAAATATTGAATTGCATGAATTTATTAATTCAAGAATACATTAGTAAATAAGTGAATGATCCTCTTAGCTGAAACCACATTGAAAAGGGAGCAAGTGGATTGAAAAGTCTAGCAGAGGCAAAATTTTAAGTCATAACATTGTGGTTGCAAAAAAAAATATTAAAATATATTTGGAGTTTCTAAATATATACGTAGTGAAGACTTTAGACCAAATAGGAGGTATCATAAGAGTAAGTGTATACAAGAAAGGTGAGTAATAGGGCTTACTAGAAATATAAGACAAAGCATGAAGCAATATGACTATGCCCCAAGTAAAACTTCTATCCTGTTTTATTTTCCTGAGCTTGCTGATTTAAGTGACCAATACATATCCAGAAGTGCCTTTTGGCATGCAGCCATGCATTGAAAATGCTTCATATATACTGGTTTGAGGGAAGAATAAAAACATAGAGCAAACATTTAGATGATTTTATACAGAAAACCAATTCATTTTACCTATTAACTGCTTATATGCTATGTAGACAAGTAAATTGATAACATGTGAAAAGTTATTTTGCCCCACAATTAATATTTTAAAAGTTGACATATTTATTATATCCAGAATATGACAGGTATCCACTACTGTTCATTTTCATTATGTTGTTATGAAACAAATCCTAACTATGATGTAAAATTCAAGAATCTTTCTTTAATAAAACCAGTCACAATGGTATTAACAGCCCTGTAGTATTAACTGCTACTTCACATCTAATATTTCCAGTAAGGAACCTGCTTGACTATAAGACATTACTACTGTTGTAAATGCACAATCTATTGGTATAACAGGTTTATAGCCACTGGCATTTCTTCTTCCAAGAAGAAGGAGCACTTTATCATGTCATAAAGTATAAATAAATGGAATAACAGAAATGAATTATAGATTCTTCTGTGTTTTGCACCTCTTTTTTTTCCTTCACTTAGAATTATTTCCTAGTTTGTTGAAATAAACCAAAGAGAAGAAATGAAGCTGAGGAAGACTACTGCCAGATACCAAAAGATGGGAAAATATATGTCAGCACCTAGCACCAGCTGTATTCAAATTGCAAATTATATGGTTGGTCTCATATATTACTGTCCTCATTGAGCTTGGACTTCTAGTGTGCATGGCTTTCTGTCACTGATTGCATATTGGGATCATTTTATCCTACATATGCAAATAAGTAGATGTTCTCTCTTTAGGAGTACATTTTAATCTATTCTCTGAAAATTAACTTTAAAAAGAGAAGTTTATATGCCAATAGTAAATGCAAGGCTTTGAAAGAATGCTAATTAATGTTTTTACTGATTTTTTTTTAAAGAAACGACATGTTCCAATTAAAGTAATATAAATCTAACAAGTACAGGCTAGAAATGAATGAAGGAATGAATAACAAGTACAGGTTAGAAAAGGTTGACAACTGTGACAACTGATAGTGGAAAGGAGACAAAATACAAATGTGAAAAAATATTTTAAAAAATAATATAAATGTACAGTTAATCTTTTGTCAGATAAAATGGAAATATTCTGCAAGTAATAAATGTGTATTGCTTAAAACATTATCTTATATCCACTATGTTTCTTTTATTTCAAGATATAATGTTGATTTGTCTAAAATAAACAAGGAAGGCTTTTCTTACTCCTCCATGAAATCATACAACATATGCAACTTAGCACAGTTGTGTCTGGTGAAAGAGAGTACTTTCCAAAACGTTTATCATCACTGAGGATGAGAAAAATATAAAAATTGTTGACTTCATAACAAATAAAATTTCTCAGCATGAGTTTTACAAATCTTACTCTACCTATGAATGCAAAGAGAAAAAAAATAGGGAATCTTTCCATGAATTTCCATGTGCTTGAAAATAAGAAATACAGTTACTAATAAACGATGGGTCAAAGAAAACATCACAATGAAAAGTATAAAATAGTATAATTTGAAATCAATGAAAAACAGCATATGAAAATGTGTAGGATGAAGTTAAAGTTGTACTTAAAAGGAAAATGCACATAGTAGAAAACATAAAGGCTGAAAATATAGAATAGAAAGTATCAGCAAGGCCTAAACAAACAGATAAACAAAAAGAAAGGGAAAGCATAAATAATAACAGTAATTAAACATGGGAGAAGACTACAAATCCTACAGGCAATGAAACATAAAATGACACTAATTATATTTATGGCAATTTTTAAAAAATGCAGATAACATGAAAAAAATCCTAGAAACACGCAAATTACCAATACTCACAAAAAAGAAATAGAAACTGTGTAGCATTATTCATTAAAGAAATTAAATCCATAATTAAAACACTTCACACAAAGAAAATTCCACATCACAAGTGAATTCTAATGAACTTATAACAAGTACACTGAAAAACTACAGCACAGATCTCAGTCAGTGAATGCTTAAAATACCCCAAATTATCTTTATAATGGTGAGTCCAGCCCTACTGAGTTCTTTTATCAGTATCACAGTCCATATAGAATCAGTGAATGTTTAAGCCAAGAAGAGAGATGAAGGAAGTACAATTTGTCTAGTTCCACTATGATTATTGATACCAGATCAACTGCATGGATATTTTGCACTTAGTCCTAGAACGCTAGCAACTGTGTTCTCAGTGCACCTACTCTTCCCAAGAGAATTAATATTGTCACCTTCCAACCCCTATTTTTTAAATAACATTTGACATGGCAAAACCTCTGGCAGCAAAAAGAAACTGTGGATTTGGTAGCATGTAATTGCTTGCAATGAGCTTCAAAATTCTAGAAAAAAAATTAAAAACAGTATTAAATTTAAAAAAACATATTGTATCTTTTTCTAAAGAAAAAATTATTTGCTGTCATTTTTTAACATGTAAATGAAGGCATTACTTTTCATTTAAAATGAGATTTTAGTAAACACCGTTGTAACTGCATATTATTTGTAGATGGAAATTATCACTAGAGAACAGCCATGGGGACTGTTTTTATAAAGAAAAAACTGCTTTTCTGTAAGTTTTAAAAAAATCCCTCTGGCCCCATACCTTTGAGCAGCTTTAGAAACGCATCTACCCAGAAAAACTTGTAAAGACTAATTCTAGAAATATCTATCCTACTTCAACACTGGGAAAACACATTTCAGCTAAGCTATGAATCAACTTCAACAGGATAAATGGTCCAGTGTTACAATTATAGGACTTAAAACAAATATTTGGGACCAGCAACAAATGCTGAGAGGATGAATCAGTTCTAACATACCAAATTGCCTATGCTGTGTATGACATCCTGTGGGAGAGAATATTTCACCTCTACAGAACTGGTTTGCTGAGGAGTGAAAAGAGAATAACCTGTGTGGGAGCACAGCAGTGTGGCATATTGTTGACGAATGTAGAAGACTTTCATGTTAGTGCCACATTTCCTTGCTCTCCCAGCCAACAAGGAGTGTCAGAGGCTGCCACAGGAGAGGAGAACTTTGTACCTATCTTAATTAATATCCCAGAACTTTAAACAAATTTGTAATAAAATTTATTTCAATTATCTAAACTTTAAAAATAAAATATCATGTAGAGAATTCTCAGGAGGAGGCAAAAATATTCTGTGAAAAAAATTAAAATAAGTTTTTAAAAGATGCAAATAATAATAGTATATCTTAATGGCCAGGAATGAAGGTGAGACTGAAAAGAAATAATGTGATGCTTGTTTTTCTACTTACCTTCAATCTTTATACTGTGGTCCCTACTTCACAACTCTACTGCATTTATTTTCCCCGGTGTTTCTTGAAATTATGTAAAACTGTTCAACTTATCCCCTCCCCTTGTTGATCTCCAAGCCTATGGAGTTACTGTCAGAAAACATAGGCTAAAGGATGCCATCTTTGTGCTCTCCCTCTGCCTCACTACACCTCATTGGTGTCTCACATGAAAGAACTTATAGCCCCAATTTTTTTGACTGCTAACCAAGGGACACCTCCAGATCCCCTGGCTCTGGTGGCCAGTGAGGATTATTCTTGGGGTCCCATAGGACTGTATATATTTGCATTCATTAAAAGCTGCTGCCTGAGGCTCTGGTTTCCAATCAGGTAAAGGTTAACTAAGATCCTCTCCTTTGAGGCAGTGACAGGTCTTGGCACACCCTCAACTACTGACAGCTGTTAAAAATAAAATAGCCTGTTTGGACAAGTAAAAAGGTTTGAGAGACACTGAAGAGCCAGGGTAGGGTTGAATAACAAGATTTATCTCCTACAGGATGCTGCTTCAAGACTAAGACATGGCTGTTTCATCTAATGCAGAAACACCAATACAGAGAGTCAAGCAAAATAAAGAAGCAGAGAAATATGTTCCAAATAAAAGAAAAAATTAAAACCTCAGAAAGGAATGTAATGTATTAGAGAAAAGTAATTTACATGATAAAAATTCCATGTAATGGTCATAAAAGTGCCCAACAGACTCAGGAGAAGAATGGATGAACACAGTGAAAACTTCAACAGAAATATGAAATTTTAAAAAGTACCACATCAAAGTCATAGAGCTGAAAATTACTTGAGAAGGGTTCAACAGCAGACTAAATGAAGTAGGAGAAAGGATCAGGGGCCTAGGAAACAGAGCTGTGGAGCTCACCCAATCAGGGCAGCAAAATGAAAAAGGAATTTAAAAACAGGAAGATAGTAAAAGGGACTAATGGGACATCAAGTATATATTTGCATTATAGGGGTCCCAGAAGGAGACGAGAGAAAGAAAAGAGCAAAAAAAACTTATTTAACAAAATAATGGCAGAAGAGTTCCCCGTAAGATTATCTGCAGATTTTTAGCAGAAACTTTGCAGTACAGAAGGGATAGGCAGGATATACTCAAAATGCTGAAGGAAAAAACTTCCAACCAAAGTTATCGAGAATTGAAGGAGAGATAAATCAACAATAAACTCGCTGTATAAAAATTGTTAAAGAGGCTTTTTAACTGAAAAGGAAGGGTACTAATTAGTAACAAGAAAACATATGGAAGTATGAATCTCACTGGTAAAGGTACATACACAGTAAAGGCAGTGGATTAATCATTTATAAAGGTAGTATGAGGGTTAAAATCCAAAGTAGCCAAAATAACTACAACTACAGTAATTAGTTAAGGGGTACACAAGATAAAGAGATGTTGAAAGATATCAAAAACATAAAATATTGTGAGGGGAGAGTAAAAACGTAGAGCTTTGAATGCATTCAAATTTAAGTTGTTATTACATGGACTGTTGTAATATAAGATGTTATGTGTAAGCTTCATGGTAACCACCAAGCAAAAACCTATATATACACGAAAGATAAAGAGAAAGGAATCTAAACATACAATAAAGAGAGTAATCAAATCACAAAGGAAGAGACCAAGAAAAGAAGGCAACAGTGGAACTGCAAAAAAGCCAGAAAACAATTAACAAAATGGCAATAAATACATAACCATTAATACTTTCTTTAAAAGTAAATAGACTAAATTTTCCAATCAAAAGGCATAGAGTGGCTAAATGGATTATTTTTAAAAAACCAAACTAAAATCCATCTGTATGCAGAATACAAGAGACTCACTTCAGATATAAAGACTGAAAGTGAAAGATGAAAAAAATATGCCATGCAAATGAATACCAAAAGTAACTTCACAACTGAAGGATGTAGAAAAAGAACAAAGCAAGTCCAAATTTAGAAGTAGGAAGGAAATAACCGAGATCAGAGTGGAAATAAATGAAGGAGACACTTGACACCTGATGACTTAAAAATAAACAGTGTAAAAGATCAACGAAATTAAAGACTGGCACCTGAAAAGACAAACAAAATTGATGAAACTTTAGTTAGAATCTCCAAAAAAAAAAAAGAGAAAACACTCAAAATCAGAAATTTCTGAAAGAAGAGATGTTACAACTGATACCAAAAATTACAAAGGATCATGAAAGACCACTATGAACAATTATACACCAAATATTGGACAACCAAGAAGAAATGGGTAATTCCTAGGAGCATGCAAACCTCCAAAACTGAATCATAAAGTAGCAGAAAATCTGACCGGAATGATTACTAGTAAGGAGATTGAATCAATAATTTTAAACTCCCAAATAACCAGTCATTACAAGGTAAATTCACTGGTGAATTCTACCAAACATTCAAAGAAAATTAATACCAATCTTTCTCAAACTTTTCCAGACAATGGAAAAGGAAACAACAGTTCCAAATTTATTTTATGAGGTCAGCATTAACCTGAAACTAAAACCAGACAAGGATGCCACATAAAAGAAAATTATAGGTCAATACCCCAGATGAACATAGATGCAAAAATCCTCAATAAAATATTAGCAAAACAAATTCAACAATACATTGGGAATTCCCAGTGGTTAGGACTCTGTGCTCTCACTGCCGAGGGACTGGGTTCAATTCCTGGGGGGAACTAAGATCCCACAAGCTGCACAGCGCAGCCAAAAAAAAAAAAAAAAAACTTCAACAATACATTAAAAGGATCAAACACAATGATCAATTGGGATTTATCCCACACATGCACAGATGGTTCAATATCATCAAATCAGTCAATGTGATACATCACATTAACAAAATGAAGAATAAAAATTATATAATCAACTCAGATGCAGAGAAAGCATTTGACAAAATTCAACATCCACTTATGATAAAAAAAACTCTCAACAAAGTGGGGATAGAGGGAACATACCTCCATATAGTAAAGGCTTTCTATGACAAGATCACAGCTAACATTATACTCAATGGTGAAAAGCTAAAAGCTTTTTCTCTAAGATTGGAAATGAGACAAGGATGTTTTATTCAACATAGTATCAGAAGTACTGGTATAATCAATTAGGCAAGAAAAGGAAATAAAAGGCATCCAGATTAGAAAGGAAAATATAAAACGGTTACTCTTTCCAGGTGACATTATATCATATTTAGAAAACCTTAAACACCCCATCAAAAACTGTTAGAACTAATAAATAACTTAAGTACAGGTGCAGGATATAAAATCAATACTTAAAAATGTGTTGTGTTTCTATACACTAAAAATAAACTTCTCTTTCAGAAAGAGAAATTAAGAAAACAATCCAATTTAAAATTGTATCCAAAAAAATAAAATACCTAGGAAAAAATTTAACTAAGGAGGTGAAAACTATAAAGCATTGATGAAAAAATTGAAGAAAATGCTAGTAAATGAAAAGATATTCTGTGCTCACGAATTGGAAGAATTAATACTGTTAAAATGTCCATACTCAAAGCAATCTATTGAGCCAATGCAATCCTTATCAAAATTTCAATGCTATTTTCACAGATGAAAAACAAAAACTCCTAAAATTTGTAATGGAACAATGAAAGACCCTGATTAGCCAAAACAACACTTATATGGTCTATTAATTTATGACAAATTAGCCAAGAACATACAATGGGGAAAAGATAGTCTCTTCAATAAATGGTGCTGGGAAAATTGAATAGCCACAGAAAAGAGTGAAACTAGACCACTATCTTATACCGTAGACAGAAATTAACTCAAAATGGATTAAAGGTTTGAATGTAATACCTGAAACTATAAAATTCCTAGAAGAAAACAGGCAGTAAGCTTCTTGACATCAGTCTTGGAGATTTTTTTTTTTTTTTTTTGGATTTGATACCCCAATGCAAAGGCAACAAAAGAAAATATAAAGAAGTGGGACTACATTAATCTAAAAAGCCTCTGCACAGCAAAGGAAGCATTCAACAAAACGAACAGTCAATCTTCCAAATGGGATAAAACATTTGCAAATTATGCATCTGATAAGGGGTTGATAGCCAAAAGAAATGTCATATAACTCAATAGCAAAAAACCTCAAATAATCCAATTTAAAATGGGCAAAGTACCTGAATAGACATTCTTCAAAGAAGATACACAGGTGGCCAATAGGTACATGAAAGGTGCTCAATATCACTAATCATCAGAGAAATGCAAATCAAAACCATAATGAGATATCACCTCCCACCTGTCTGAATGGCTATTATAAAAATGGTAAGAGATAACAAATACCTGCAAGGATGTGGAGAAAAAGAAAAACTTGTGCACTGTTGGTAGGAATGTAAACTGGCGCAGCCACTGTGGAAAACATTATAGAAGTTCCTGAAAAAATTAAAAATAGAACTACTATCTGACCCAGCAATTCTACTTCTGGGTATTTACCCAAAGAAAATGAAAACACTAACTCAAAAATATATATGCACCCTCATGTTTATTGAAGCATTATTTATAATACCCAAGATATGAAAACAACCCAAGTGTCCATCAACAGATAATGGATAAGGAAGATTAAATATTATTCAGCCATAAATAGAAGGGAATCTTGCCATTTGTCACAAAATGGTGGACCTTGAGAGCATTATGTTAAGTGAAATCAGTGAGACAGAGAAAGACAAATATCATTTAATCTCACTTATAGAAAAAAAATAAAGGTCATAGATACAGTTAACAGATTGGTGGTTGCCAGAGGCAGGGCGTGAGGGGTGGGCTAAATAGCTGAAGGGAGTCAAAAGGTACAAATTTTCAGTTATAAAATAAATAAGTCATGGGATATAATGTACAGCATGGCTACTGTAGTTAATAATACTGTATTTCATATTTGAAAGTTGCTATGAGTACGTCTTAAAAGTTCTCATCACAAGAAAAATAAATTCTGTCACTATGCATGGTGACGGATGTTAACCAGACTTATTGTGGTGATCATTTTGCAGTATTTACAAATATCAAATCATTATGTTGTACACCTGAAACTAATATATGTCAATTATACCTCTAGAAAAATCACCTCCAGTTTATTCAAGTGCAAAAGAATGTCCCACAAAAAATGAAATTCACAGGCACAATTTCTGGCTGCTCTTGCTGTGGGCATCCTCCTCTAAATAATAATACACTGATGAAATAAGCCACACATAAATGATAGCATTAATTTAGGATAGAGGATGTACAGTACAGTAAGTCCCCTACATACGCACGAGTTCCATTCTGAGAGCACGTTCGTAAGTCCAATTTGTTGGTAAGTCCAACAAAGTTAGCCTAGGCACCCAACTAACACAATTGGCTATATAGTACTGTACTGTAATAGGTTTATAATACTCTTCACACAAATAATACATAAAAACAAATACAAAAAAATAAAGAAAACATTACAGTACAGTACCTTGAAAAGCACAGTAGTACAGTACAACAGCTGGCATACAGGGGCTGGCATCGAGTGAACAGGCAAGAAGAGTTACTAACTGGAGGAGAGAGAGGAGGTGGGAGATGGTAGAGCTGAAGGATTGTCAGCAATAGGAGACAGAGGGCAGGCTATCTTTTCTCCTCGCTCCACTCTCTCAATTATTTTCACTTTTGTTTCCATCATTATCCCTTGGCACTTCTTTGCAGTACCAGCTACATCACCGCTACTTTTATGCTTGCTTCCGGACGTCCTGGGCTTGAAATAAAGATATTGTACTACTGTATTGTATACAGTATTGTACAATAAAGTACACAAAAGCACAACCACTTGTAGAGGATGCACACACATGACAGTGTACGCCAGACACGTGAACTAACTTACGTGATTGGACATGGGAACACATGTTCGCATCTTTGAAAATTCGCAACTTGAAGGTTCGTATGTAGTGGACTTACTGTACAGGAAAGAGTCCTGACTGTGAATGTTGGGTGAAATCACAGTGCTTTGACCACAGGTGATAACGTTTCAAAAATTTGTTGAAGTCCTAATGTGGAGAATTTTTCATGCATGTGGATCTGTGCCTCACTCACTGACAGGAGGCAGTCAGTGCACAGGTGCCAGACCTGAATGTATCAATGAGGTTTCACTTCTTCTACCTAGAGCCATTGGTATATGGGCAGCAGCCACAGCCCTGAGTGACAGAAATGCACATTCTTCAGGTAACTGTTTCGAATTGGCTTGAGATACTAACAACTATAGTTGCTTATTCCATTGATTGATTTCCCTCCTTCCTCCTGCTGAACACTGAACACTATAAAAAGCATTAGTATTTGTAAAGGCCTGATGATGATTATAGTAATAATAATTATAACAAGAAGAACTAACTTTTTAGCAACAGTAGTGAACACTTTATATGAATTATTTCATGTAGCCCTCAAAAAAATTTTGTGACATCCATATGTTATCCCCTTTGAAAAATGAATAGACTAGGGTTCAGAATTATAAAGAAGCATGCCCCAAATCACAGAGCTGGTAATTAGTGCATGTTTAAAATTAAGCTTAATCAAAATGTGAGAATTTTAGATATGTAATTCGTAATAAGAGAGGGCTCTATATTTTATAGTGGGAGGTAGAGAGACATTTTCCTCACAACCCTTAGAACACAGCTATGTAGGTAGCTGTCTTTTCTATCTAAATAACTTGCCAGTTTTGTCTAAATCTGCACTAAAACTACTGTTGCAGACAAAAGTGAGTCAGAATAAAAACAGGTGTTTTTTTATAGTTACCAGAAAATAATATGCCTGGATTTCTTGTAAATATTCCACTATGTTTGGATCAGAAGCTTGCAGTAGTCTAATATTTTCATAGAGCAAGCTGTGCCTTGACAGCACAGACATGGCCTCAGGCTTTCAAGAGCTGACCAGTTTTGAAAAATCCTTGTTCTACACCAGAGTGTATCTGTTAATGTTTTTGTTTTTGCACATTAACAAACATTCACTTGCCCACCTGTCTGGTTTATCATTTACTATTCCCAGTAAATGAACTGTTTGGAACTCGGACCAATATAAGCTTATAATCATCATATAGAGTCGCCCTACCCAATTTCAGCTCTACCTTCAGTACAAAATCAGTAAGGGAGAGAATGAGAATTTGTCTTACAAACAGCAATATATTTGGGGGCTTTGATCAATATGCTGGAGAAATGAATTTTCACCACAGGAAAACCCAGCTTCTTAGAATTTGCTCAAATTTAAAGAGACATTTATTGTACTGGATAATTCCACAGTTAGAGTTTATCATCTTAGGAATTTTTTTAATTTTATTTTATACAGCAGGTTCTTATTTGTTATGCATTTTATACATATTAGTGTACATATGTCAATCCCAATCTCCCAATTCATCACACCAACACTTTTTACAGTATTCTGGGATGTCTACCAAAGGAGTTCACTTATAGAGGGATTAAACTAAACCACAGAGCAAAACATTATGCAAAACATTATTGTTTTTGCAATTACTGTTTTTTTTTCTTTCTTTCTTCTCAGTTTCCAGCTATAGTGCCTAGAAGATATCCTCAAATTCGTTCAGTGTGAAGATCAAAACATTTAGGAAAAGAGCTTGGGATTTACTTAAATATAGGCTTCCCTTACTATTACTTATTTCTTCCTTCAGAAAACTGACTCCTTTAAAATAAGAAATATTAATGCATGATGGTTCCACACTCTGGGAGGGAGGGAAAAAAATTTTTTTAGATAAATTTGAAATCACTGTTGTCTCCATGACAAGAAAGGAGAAAAGTTTGTAGAAACATTATATTGTTGCTACAAATAATTCTGAAGAAGTTAGAATAGAAATGACCACTTCAAATTCATTCATGTGTCCAATTAGGTCATCAACCCTATGTCTGTGAAATCATAATGGGACCTCATAGAGTCCTATTTTACGGAGTAGTTGACTAAAGAAGAGCCTTGGGAATAAAGAAAATGGCTCATGAAGAAGCAGATTTTAATATAAACTCGAGTAGCATCAGGAAACAGAGCCTAACACACATTACAAAGAAAAATTTCTACAGAGAGAAGTCTCTTTTAGTCAATCACTCAGCAACATATGACTGGGATAAAAAGTCAAAAATGCCAGGTAAGAGAAAGGAACAAGAGGTGAAAGAGAAATGAGGTAGAATAGCAACAGCAGGGACTTCCCTGGTGGTACAGTGGATAAGACTCCATGCTCCCAATGCAGGGCGGCTGAGCTCGATCCCTGGTCAGGGAACAAGATCCCACATGCATGCCGCAACTAATAGTTCACATGTCACAACTAAGGATCAAACAGGCCGCAGCTAAGGAGCCAGAGAGCCACAACTAAGGAGCCCTGGAGCCACAACTAAGACCAGGCACAACATAAATAGATAGATAGATAGATAGATAGATAGATAGATAGATGATAGATAGCAACAGCATTTAGAACAGAAAAACATAGGGCAGTAGAATTTTCCATCTTCGTATAAGAAGAGATTTTTTTAAAGCCCTGCTATTAAATGCTACACAGTATTACTCTCGGCAGAATGAAACAACAACCTAGGAGGACAAGGTCTGCGTGAGAAGGGAGGGGTGACTAAACAAACCAGATGTGTGTATGTTGGATGCATCACAGTAAATTTCATATGTGTTTTAACTAATCAAGAAATGCATAGTAGGATATTACTATCATTCTTCTCAGATTCTTTGTTCAAAATTAAAGAAATTCATACCAGTGTTTCTTAAGTAAAAACACCCATATCAACTATCTCATCATGGTCATGTCTTCTGGGTAGGAAACGTTGTTGTATCTTTAGTGTGCCATGAATTAGAAACACTCTCATGAATTATTTCTCATTTGGATCCACTCATAGTCTACATGAGTTAGTCATAGATCATTTCCACATGACAGTCACAAGGATATTCGACAGTACTTTCAATAGTAAGTGGAAAGAGTGTTGGAAGCAGAGCCCGTCAATAAACTTTAGATTCTTCATTAAATTTTCATATATGTTTGTAAGATGTTAAGAAACATATTTTTATTTAGTTTGGTAGTAATTATAATTCTCAACCAAAATGTACTTGAAGAATATTCCCAAAATAAAATTTTAAAAGAAATGTTGATTTAAGGCCAGTGTTTCCTTGTTGATTTTCTGTCTGAATTATCTGTCATTGATGTAAATGGGGTGTTAAAATTCCCTATTATTGTGTTACAGTCAATTTCTCCCTTAGTATCTGTTAATATTTGCTTTATGTACTTAAGTGGTCTTAGGATGGATGCATATATATTTACAGTTGTTATTTCTCCTTCTTGGATTGATCCTTTTATCATTATGTAATGTCCTTCTGTGTCTCTTGTTAGAATCTTTGATTTAAAGTCAATTTTGTCTGATATAAGTATTGCAACCCCAGCATTCTTTTGATTCCCATTTGTATGGAATAACTTTTTCCATCTCTTCACTTTCAGTCTTTTGTGTTTAGACCTGAAGTGAGTCTCTTGTAGGGTATAATATATATATTTATATATGGGTCTTATTTTTGTATCCATTCAGCCAGTCTGTGTCTTTTGATTAGAGCATTTATTTCACTTACATGAGGTTTATATATAGCAATGTGTATAAATATATATATGTTATATCTAATATATAAATTTAATATATATTTAATTATATATTATAAAATATAATTATTTAATTATACAATAATAATAATATATAATATATTCCCCCACCCACATTTAATGTTTCTGACATCATGTTTTACATCTTTTTGTTTTGCGTACACCTTAACTACCTATTGTAGATATAGATGATTTTACTACCTTTGACTTCCTACTAGCTTTATAAGTAGTTGATCCACTAACTTGACTATACATAAGCCTTTACCAATGAGATTTTTTTCTTTCATAATTCTCCCAAGTCTTGTTGTGGCCTTTTCTACTTAGAGAAGTCCCTTTAAATTTCTTGTAAGGATGGTTTGGTGGTGCTGAACTCTCGTAACTTTTGCATATCTGTAAAACTCTTAACCTCTCCTTCATATCTGAATGACAGCCTTGGCTGGTACAGTATTCTTTATTGTAGAACTTTTCTTTTCATCACTTTAAATTTATCATGCCTCTCCCTTCTGGCCTTCAGAGTTTCTGCTTAAAAGTCAGCTGACATTCTTATGAGATCTCCCTTCTACACAACTAGTTGCTTTCCCTTTGCTGCTTTTATTTTTTTAACTTAATTTTATTGGAGTATAGTTGATTTACAATGTTGTGTTAGTTTCTGCTGTACAGCAAAGTGAAGCAGTTATACATACACATATAATCACTCTTTTTTAGCTTCTATTCCCATATAGGTCATTACAGACAATTGAGTAGGGTTCCCTGTGCTATACAGTAGGCTTTTATTAGTTACCTATTTTATACATAGTAGTGTGTATATGTCAATCCCAATCTCCCAATTTATCACCCCTCCCACTTTCCCCCTTGGTAACCATAAGTTTGTTTTCTGCATCTGTGACTCTATTTCCGTTTTGTAAATAGGTTCATTTGTACCATTTTTTTAGATTCCACATATAAATGGTATCATATGATATTTGTCTTTCTCTGTCTAACTTCACCCAGCATGACAATCTCTAGGTTCATTCATATTGCTGCAAATGACATCATTTCATTTTTTATGACTGAGTAATATTCCATTGTATATATGTGCCAATCTTTATCCATTTCTCCATCGATGGACATTTAGGTTGCTTCCATGTCCTGACTATTGTAAATAGTACTGCAATAAATATTGGGGTACATGTATCTTTTCAAATTATGGTTTTCTCCAGATGTATGCCCAGGAGTGGGATTACTGGATCATATGGTAGCTCTATTTTTAGTTTTTTAAGGAAACTCCATACTGTTCTCCGTAGTGGCTGTACCAATTACATTCCCCCAACAGTGTAGGAAGGTTCCCTTTTCTCCACACCCTCTCCAGCATTTATTGTTTGTAGTTTTTTTGATGATGGCCATTCTGATGTGTGTGAGGTGATACCTCATTGTAGTTTTGATTTGCATTTCTCGAATAATTAGTGATGTTGAGCATCTTTTCATGTGCTTCTTGGATATCTGTGTGTCTTCTTTGGAGAAATGTCTATTTAGATCTTATGCCATTTTTTGATTGGGTTTTTGTTTTTCTGATATTGAGCTGCATGAGCTGCCTGTATATTTTGGAGATTAAGCCCTTGTCCGTTGCTTTGTTTGAAAATATTTTCTCCCATTCTGTGTGTTGTTTTCATTTTGTTTATGGTTTCCTTTGCTAAGTCTTGCTGCTTTTAATATTCTCTTTTTATCTTTATTTTTACCATTTTAATTACAATATGTCTGTTGTGATCCTCTTTGGGTTCATCTTCTTGGGGACTGTTTGTGCTTCCTGGACCTGGATGTCTGTTTCCTTTACCAAGCTGGGGAAGATTTCAACTTGTATGTCTTCAAATATGTTCTTTTCACCTTTCTCTCTCTCTCTCTCTCTCTTCCTTCTGAGACCCTTATAATGTGAATGTTAGCATGCCTTGATATTGTCCCAGATGTTTCTTAAGCTCATTTCTTTTTATTTTTTCTCTTTTTTCGGTTCAGCTTGGGTGATTTCCACTACGTTATCTTCTAATCTGATGATCTGTTCCTCTACTCTTGATTTGTTCTAGTGTATTTTTATTTCAGTTATTGTATTCTTCAGCTCTGTTTGGTTCTTCTTTTATTTTCTAACCCTTTGTTGCAAATGTCTGTGTTCATCCATTCTTCTCTTGAGTTCTTTGAGCATTTTTACAATCATTACCTTGTACTATTTATCAGGTAGGTAGCATATCTCCACTTCAGTTAGTTCTTCTTCTGGGGTTTTATCATGTTCCTTCATTTGGGACATATTCTTCTCTTGCCTCATTTTGCCTAATTCTCTGCTTTTATTTCTATGTGTCTGGGATGTTGTTTACATTTCCTGATCTTAGAGAAGTGGCCTTTGGTAGGAGTTGTCCTAGGGGGCCCCTCTGGTCACCATAGTTATATGCTTTAGTGGCACCCTCTCTGTGGGATGTGTGGGCCCTTCTATTGTGTCAGGCTAACTACTGTGGGTACCCTGGTATGTGTGGCTGGCCTCTGGTCAGGTTATTTACCAGGCCCTGCCTATTGCAGAGGCTGCCATTTGTTGGTGAATGGGGCTGGGTCTTGGCACAGCTTGGGACAGCCCAGGTGGCCCCAGTCCTATTGCTTTACCAGAAGTGGGTGGGCCTAGGACACAAGGTGGCTAGATCCAGAGACCAGGGGGAAGGGGGTCCCAGGGCTAGTGCTGATCTAGTGGTCTAGGTCCTGAAGCACCTGGCTGTGATGTGCAGGGTCCCAGAGCTGGTATCAGCCTGCTGGTGGGTGGGGCTGGTTCTGACAGCTGGCTGAGTGACCCAGGGGGCCTGAGGCTAGTGCCAGCCTACTAGTGGGCAGAGCTGGGTCCTGGGATCTCTGGTTGTGGGGTCCTGGAGGGGGCTCCCAGGGCTGATGCCTGCCTTCTGGTGGGTGAATCCAGGTCCTGAGGCTAGTGGTTGCTCACTGGTGGATAGAGATGGATCCAGGTGTCTCTGGCTGCCAGGCCCAAGGTCCTAGATCTGATGTCAGTCCACTGGTAAGGCTGGGGACTCAGGGTGGCCTAGGACAGCCAGCCTGCTGGTGGGTGGGGCTATGTCCTTCCCAGCTAGCTGCTTGGCCTGGGACAACTCAAGACTGATGTAGACCGGCTGGTGGGCTAGGCTGTTTACCAAGGTTAATAAGCTAGAAGGAGGACTCCAAAGTGGCCTTGCCAACACCAGTGTCCTTATGTTAGATTGAGCTCTCCAAATATGGTTGCCACCAGCATCTATGTCCCCAAGGTGAGTCCCAGTTACCTCTTACCCCTTCAGGAGGCTCTCCAAGATCAGCAGGTGGATCTGACTCATGTTCCTTTCAATTCACTGCTTCTATCCTGGGTCTCAGAGTGTGTGAGATTTTGAGTGTGCCCTTTAAGAGGAGAATCTGTTTCCTATAGCACTCTGGCTCTCCCAAGACCCACTGGCCTTCAAAGCCAAATGTTATGGAGGTTCATCCTTCTGGTGTAATATCCCTGGGCTGGGGAGTCCCATGTGGTGCCTTAGAGCTTCATTCCTTGGGGAGTCCTGTACAATTGTGCTTATCTTTCTGTTTGTGGTTTGACTACCCAAGGGTGTGGGTCCTGCATCTTTCCCCCTCCTACCCATTTCACTGTGACTCCTTTATCTCTTAAGCTGTAGAAGATTTTCTCTGCTAGTATTCAGGTTGCTTTCATTGACAGTTGCTATGTAAATTGTTATAATTTTGATGTGCTTGTGGGACGAGGTGTGATCATGGTCTTCCTCCCCTGCCATCTTGGCCACTCCCCACAATACTATCATAGTTCTCGAGGCTGGAAGTCAGAAATCAGGGTGCCAACATGGTTGGGTTCTGGTGAGAGTTCTCTTCCTGGCTTGCAGATGGCTGCCTTAGCTATGTCCTCAAAAGGCAGAAAGAGAACAAGCAAGCTCTTTGGTATCCCTTCTTGTAAAGAAACTAATTTCATCATGGAGACCATGTCCCCCCTTTTATTTTTTATTTTGGCAAAAGTTTTTATTTACAATTCTATAACTGCTTAACATGCACTTAAATGGTCCTATTCAGAGAAGTGGAAGTGGAGGTTCTTGAAAACTTCCAAAGAAATGTCTGAAAGGCAAAATATGGCCAGAAATATCCATTTGCTCTTTTGGGTTTACTGGGTGAATAGCCCTTTTCTTATTTAAGCATCTTATCTCAGGTATTTCATAAGGCAAACATTGAGATTTGAGTTTGAAGACACTCTTAAATCCTAATAGTAGCATACCCAGACCATTAAATCCTAACAGTAGCATACCCAGACCACCATCTAATAGCTAGCTTGTTTAAGAAGGATTCATCTCTTCATTTGAATGTCTAGATGTTTTGTGAAAGATCTTAGAAGAGCCTGCCTCATTTACTGGGAAAAATCATATAGGAAGTAGCCTTTAGGGACACTTTTAATTGGAAAATTATAACACAAGTACACAAATCAAGTCTTAAGATATAACACTTGCTTTTTAAAAGCAATGTCATAAAATCAAATACAATTAAACTTGTTTTACTTTTTTCCTCACAAGAACATAAAAATTATGGAAGGGGAACTTAGAAAATTTTACAAGGTAACACAATTTTTCCTTTTAGTAGTACTTGGGTAATTATGACAGAATAGGCTCCACTTCTTTGTTTGTGTGTTTGCACAGAGATTTTCATGCAAAATTTTGCTTATTTTTAGTATCTGCTTTACCTCCTCCTCTATCAGACCAGCTAATTGCACAGCCACCACCTCTTGGTGCTCTGTGATTTGAAAGGCTAGAGCAACCACAAGGAGGAATGGAATGAAACATTCCATTCAAAAGCAGCAGAATGCATCTTCTTTTCAAGTGCAAATGAAACATTCTGGAGAGATCATGTGACAGGCCACAAAACGTCTCAATAAATTTAAGAATATTAAAATAATATCAAGCATATCTTCCTATGACAATGCTATGACTAGAATTTAACAAGGAAAAAACTGTAAAAATAAACACTCACGTGGAGGTTAAGCAACATGCTACTAAACAACCAATGGATCAATGAAGGTATCAAAGGAGAAATGAAAATTACCTTGAGACAAATGAAAATGAACACACAATAATCCAAAATCTATGAGACTAAGCAAAAGCAGTTCTAAGAGGGGAATTTTATAGAGATACAAGCCTACCTCAGGAAACAAGGAAAATCTCAAGTAAACAACTTAACATTACACCTAAAGAAGCTAGAAAAAGAAGAACAAACAAATCCCAAAGATAGTAGAAAGAAAGAAATTATAAAGATCACAGCAGAAATAATTGAAACAAAGACAAAAAAGAATAGAAAAGATAAATGAAACTAAGATCTGATTTTTGAAAAGATAAAATTGATAAACCTTTAGCCAGACTCATCAAGAAAAAAAGAGAGGGCCCAAATCATTAAAATAAGAAGTGAAAAAGGAGGAGTTACAATGACACCACAAAAACACAAAGGATTATAAAAGAACAATAAGAACAATTATATGCCATCAAAATGGACAACTTAGAAGAAATGGACAAATTTCTAGAAATGTACAATCTCCCAAGACTGAATCAGGAAGAAATAGAAAATATGAACAGACAATTCACCACTAATGAAATTTAATCAATAATTAAAAAAAAAAAACTCGTAAAAAACAAAAGTCCAGGATGAGACAGCTTCAGAGGTAAATTCTAACAGTTAAAGAAGAGTTAACACCTATCATTCTCAAACTGTAGCAAAAAATTGCAGAGGAAGGAATACTTCTGAACTCATGCTATGAGGCCAGCATCACCCTGCTACAAAAACCAGACAAAGGTATCACAAAAAAAAAGAGAAAATTACAGGCTAATATCCCTGATGAATATAGATGTTAAAATTCTCAACAAAATATTAGCAAGCTGAATTCAACAAAACATTAAACAAATCACATAGCATGATCAAATGGGATTTATCCCAGGGATGCAAGGATGGCTCAATATCCATAAATCAATTAATGGGATACACATTAACAAATCGAAGAGTAAAAATCATAATCATGTCAATAGATGAAAAAAAAAAAAACTTTTGACAAGATTAAACATCCATTTATGACCAAAGAAACCCATCAAAGTAGGTATAGAGGGAACATACCTCAACATAATAAAGGCCATATACCACAAGCCCACATACACAATGGTGGAATACTAAAGAATTTACTCCAAGATCAGGAACAAGATAAGGATGCCCATTCTCACCACTTTTATTCAAGATAGTATTGGAAGTTCTAGCCACAGCAATAATATAAGAAATTAAATAAATCCAAACTGGAAAGAAAGAAGTAAAACGATCACTATTTGCAGACAATGTGACACTATACCTAGAAAATCCTAAAGATACCACAATAAAATTAGTAGAGCTCATCAGTGAATTTGGTAAAGTTTCAGGACGCAAAATTAATATACAGAAATCTACTGCATTCCTATACACTAACAACAAACTATCAAGAGAGAAATTAAGAAAACAATCTCATTGACAATTGCATCAAAAAGAATATAATACCTAGGAATAAATGTCTCTAAGGAGGTAAAAGACCTGTACTCAGAAAACTATATGACACTGATGAAAGAACAAGTGAAATATATACCATGCTCATGGATTGGAAGAATATTGCTAAAATGACCACACCACCCAAGGCAGTCTACAGATTCAATGCAATCCCTATCAAAACACCAGTGGCACTTTTCACAGAAATAGAGCAAGTAATTCTAAAACTTGTATGGAAACACAAATGACCAGGAAGAGCCAAAGCAATCTTGAGAAAGAAGAACAAACCTGGAGATATATCTCTCCCTGATTTCAAAGTGTACTACAAAGCTACAGTCATCAAAACAATTTGGTACTAGCATAAAAAAGACACTCAAATCAATGGACCAGAATAGAGAGACCAGAAATGAACCCACATGTATATGGTCAATTAATCCAGACAATGGAGGCAAGAATGAGGAAGACAGCCACTTCAATAAATACTGTTGGGAAAATTGAGCAGCTACATGCAAAAGAAGAAACTGGACTACTGTCTCACACTATATACAAAAATAATTTCAAAATGGATTAAATATTTAAATTTAAGACCTGAAAACATTCACTTCTAGGAAAAAAAACATAGGTAGTATGCTCTTTGACATTGATCTTAGCAATACTTTTTGTATTGTATCCTCAAGCAAGGGAAACAAAAGCAAAAACAAACAAATTTGGACTATATCAATCAGAAAAGCTTTTGCACAGTGAAGGAAATTATGAATAAAACAAAAGGTCACCTACTGAATGGGAGAAGATATTTGCAAATAATATACCCAATAAGGGGTTAATACCCAAAATATAAACAGAACTCATAATATTCCACATCAATAAAACAAACAACCCAATTTTAAAAATTGGAAGAGAATCTGAATAGATCTTTTTCCAAAAAAAGACATACAGAGAGACTTTCGGGTAAGATGGCGGAAGAGTAAGACGCGGAGATCACCTTCCTCCCCACGGATACACCAGAAATACAGCTACATGTGGAACAACTCCTACAGAACACCTACTGAACGCTGGCAGAAGACCCCAGACCTCCCAAAAGGCAAGAAACTCCCCACATACCTGGTTAGGGCAAAGCGGAGAGATTCCCGCACAGAGGATCGGTACCGAGCGGCACTCACCAGCCCGAGAGGCTTGTCTGCTCGCCCGCCGGGGCGGGCGGTGCTGGAAGCTGAGGCTCGGGCTTCGGTCAGAGCGCAGGGAGAGGACTGGGGCTGGCGGGGAGAACTCAGCCTGAAGGGGGCTAATGTGCCACAGCTAGCCGGGAGGGAGTCCGGGAAAACTCGGGAGCTGCCGAAGAGGCAAGAGACTTTTTCTTCCCTCTTGGTTTCCTGGTGCGTGAGGAGAGGGGATTAAGAGCGCTGCTTAAAGGGGCTCCACAGACGGGCGCGAGTCGCGACTGAAAGCGCGGAGCCCAGTGACGGGCGTGGGATGCTGGGGCTGCTGCTGCCGCCTCCAAGAAGCCTGTGTGCGAGCGCAGGTCACTGTCCACACCGCCCTTCTGGGAGCCTGTGCAGCCCGCCACTGCCGGGGTCCCGGGATCCAGGGGCAGCTTCCCTGGGAGAACGCACGGCGCGCCTCGGGCTGGTGCAACGTCACGCCGACCTCTGCCGCTGCAGGCTCACCCCGCACTCCGTGCCCCTCCCTCCCCCCCGGCCTGAGTGAGCCAGAGTCCCCGAAGAGGCTGCTCCTTTAACCCTTTCCTGTCTGAGCGAAGAACAGACGCCCTCCGGCGACCTACATGTAGAGGCGGGGCCAAATCCAAAGCTGAGACCCAGGAGCTGTGAGAACAAAGAAGAGAAAGGGAAATCTCTCCCAGCATCCTCAGAAGCAGCGGATTAAAGCTCCACAATCAACTTGATGTACCCTGCATCTGTGGAATACATGAATAGACAACAAATCATCCCAAATTGAGGAGCCAGGAGTCAGTGCTGTGCCTCTGACGTGGGAGAGCCAGCTTCAGGACACTGGTCCACAAGAGACCTCCCAGCTCCACATAATATCAAACGGCGAAAATCTTCCAGAGATCTCCATCTCAACACCAGCACCCAGCTTCACTCAACGACCAGCAAGCTACAGTGCTGGACACCCTATGCCAAACAACTAGCAAGACAGGAACACAACGCCACCCATTAGCAGAGAGGTGGCCTAAAATCATAAAAAGTCCGCAGACACCCCAAAACACACCACCAGACGTGGACCTGCCCAACAGAAAGACAAGATCCAGCCTCATCCACCAGAACACAGGCACTAGTCCCCTCCACCAGGAAGCCTACACAACCCACTAAACCAACCTTAGCCACTGGGGACAGACACCAAAAACAACGGGAACTACGAACCTGCAGCCTGCAAAAAGGATACCCCAAACACAGTAACATAAGCAAAATGAGAAGACAGAAAAACACACAGCAGGAGATGGAGCAAGATAAAAACCCACCAGACCTAACAAATGAAGAGGTAATAGGCAGTCTACCTGAAAAAGAATTCAGAATAATGACGGTAAAGATGATCCAAGATTCTATTTCCAAGATTCAAAATCTTGGAAATAGAATAGACAAAATGCAAGAAACAGTTAACAAGGACCTAGAAGAACTACAGATGAAACAAGCATCGATTAAAAACACAATAAATGAAATAAAAAATACTCTAGATGGGATCAATAGCAGAATAACTGAGGCAGAAGAACAGATAAGTGAGGTGGAAGATAAAAGAGTGGAAATAACTGCTGCAGAGCAAAATAAAGAAAAAAGAATGAAAAGAACAGAGGACAGTCTCAGAGACCTCTGGGACAGCATTAAACGCACCAACATTCGAATTATAGGGGTTCCAGAAGAAGAAGAGAAAAAGAAAGGGACTGAGAAAATATTTGAAGAGATTATAGTTGAAAACTTCCCTAATATGGGAAAGGAAATAGTTAATCAAGTCCAGGAGGCACAGAGAGTCCCATACAGAATAAATCCAAGGAGAAATACGCCAAGACACATATTAATCAAACTGTCAAAAATTAAACACAAAGAAATCATATTAAAAGCAGCAAGGCAAAAACAACAAATAACACACAAGGGAATCCCCAACAGGATAACAGCTGATCTCTCAGCAGAAACTCTACAAGCCAGAAGGGAGTGGCAGGACATAATTAAAGTGATGAAGGAGAGAAACCTGCAACCAAGATGACTCTACCCAGCAAGGATCTCATTCAGATTTGATGGAGAAATTAAAACGTTTACAGACAAGCAAAAGCTGAGAGAGTTCAGCACCACCAAACCAGCTTTACAACAAATGCTAAAGGAACTTCTCTAGGGAAGAAACACAACAGAAGGAAAAGACCTACAATAACGAACCCAAAACAATTAAGAAAATGGGAATAGGAACATACATATCGATAATTACCTTAAATGTACATGGACTAAATGCTCCCACCAAAAAACACAGATTGGCTGAATGGATACAAAAAGAAGACCCATATATATGCTGTCTACAAGAAACCCACTTCAGACCTAGAGACACATATAGACTTAAAGTAAGGGGATGGAAAAAGATATTCCATGCAAATGGAAACCAAAAGAAAGCTGGAGTAGCCATTCTCATATAAGACACAATAGACTTTAAAATAAAGACTACTAGAAGAGACAAAGAAGGACACTACATAATGATCAAGGGATCGATCCAAGAAGAAGATATAACAATTGTAAATATTTATGCACCCAACATAGGAGCACCTCAATACATAAGACAAATACTAACAGCCATAAAAGGAGAAATCGACAGTAACACAATCATAGTAGGGGACTTTAACACCCCACTTTCACCAATGGACAGATCATCCAAAATGAAAATAAATAAGGAAACACAAGCTTTAAATGATACATTAAACAAGATGGACATAATTGATATTTATAGGACATTCCATCCAAAAACAACAGAATACATATTTTTCTCAAGTGCTCATGGAACATTCTCCAGGATAGATCATATCTTGGGTCACAAATCAAGCCTTGGTAAATTTAAGAAAATTGAAATTGTATCAAGTATCTTTTCTGACCACAATGCTATGAGACTAGATATCAATTACAGGAAAAGAGCTATAAAAAATACAAACACATGGAGGCCAAACAATACACTACTTAATAACGAAGTGATCACTGAAGAAATCAAAGAGGAAATAAAAAAATACCTAGAAACAAATGACAATGGAGACACGACGACCCAAGGCCTATGGGATGCAGCAAAAGCAGTTCTAAGAGGGAAGTTTATAACAATACAATCCCACCTTAAGAAACAGGAAACATCTCGAATAAACAATCTAACCTTGCACCTAAAGCAATTAGAGAAAGAAGAACAAAAACATCCCAAAGTTAGCAGAAGGAAAGAAATCATAAAAATCAGATCAGAAATAAATGAAAAAGAAATGAAGGAAACGATAGCAAAGATCAATAAAACTAAAAGCTGGTTCTTTGAGAAGATAAACAAAATTGATAAACCATTAGCCAGACTCAACAAGAAAAAAAGGGAGAAGACTCAAATCAATAGAATTAGAAATGAAAAAGGAGAAGTAACAACTGACACTGCAGAAATACAACAGATCATGAGAGATTACTATAAGCAACTCTATGCCAATAAAATGGACAACCTGGAAGAAATGGACAAATTCTTAGAAATGCACAACCTGCCAAGACTGAATCAGGAAGAAATAGAACATATGAACAGACCAATCACAAGCACTGAAATTGAAACTGTGATAAAAAATCTTCCAACAAACAAAAGCCCAGGACCAGATGGCTTCACAGGCGAATTCTATCAAACATTTAGAGAAGAGCTAACACCTATCCTTCTCAAACTCTTCCAAAATATAGCAGAGGGAGGAACACTCCCAAACTCATTCTACGAGGCCACCATCACCTTCATACCAAAACCAGACAAGGATGTCACAAAGAAAGAAAACTACAGGCCAATATCACTGATGAACATAGATGCAAAAATCCTCAACAAAATACTAGCAAACAGAATCCAACAGCACATTAAAAGGACCATACACCATGATCAAGTGGGGTTTATTCCAGGAATGCAAGGATTCTTCAATATATACAAATCAATCAACGTGATACACCATATTAACAAATTGAAGGAGAAAAACCATATGATGATCTCAATAGATGCAGAGAAAGCTTTCGACAAAATTCAACACCCATTTATGATAAAAACCCTGCAGAAAGTAGGCATAGAGGGAACTTTCCTCAACATAATAAAGGCCATATATGACAAACCCACAGCCAGCATCGTCCTCAATGGTGAAAACCTGAAACCATTTCCACTAAGATAAGGAACAAGACAAGGTTGCCCACTCTCACCACTCTTATTCAACATAGTTTTGGAAGTTTTAGCCACAGCAATCAGAGAAGAAAAGGAAATAAAATGAATCCAAATTGGAAAAGAAGAAGTAAAGCTGTCACTGTTTGCAGATGACATGATACTATACATAGAGAATCCTAAAGATGCTACCAGAAAACTACTAGAGCTAATCAACGAATTTGGTAAAGTTGCAGGATACAAAATTAATGCACAGCAATCTCTGGCATTCCTATATACTAATGATGAAAAATCTGAAAGTGAAATCAAGGAAACACTCCCATTTACCACTGCAACAAAAAGAATAAAATATCTAGGAATAAACCTACCTAAGGAGACAAAAGACCTGTATGCAGAAAATTATAAGACACTGATGAAAGAAATTAAATATCATACAAATCGATGGAGAGATGTACCATGTTCTTGGATTGGAAGAATCAACATTGTGAAAATGACTCTACTACCCAAAGTAATCTACAGATTCAATGCAATCCCTATCAAACTACCACTGGCATTTTTCACAGAACTAGAACAAATAATTTCACAATTTGTATGGAAACACAAAAGACACCGAATAGCCAAAGCAATCTTGAGAACGAAAAATGGAGCTGGAGGAATCAGGCTCCCTGACTTCAGACTATACTACAAAGCTACAGTAATCAAGACAGTATGGTACTGGCACAAAAACAGAAAGATAGATCAATGGAACAGGATAGAAAGCCCAGAGATAAACCCACGGACATATGGTCACCTTATCTTTGATAAAGGAGGCAGGAATGTACAGTGGAGAAAGGACAGTCTCTTCAATAAGTGGTGCTGGGAAAACTGGACAGGGACATGTAAAAGTATGAGATTAGATCACTCCCTAACACCATACACAAAAATAAGCTCAAAATGGATTAAAGACCTAAATGTAAGGCCAGACACTATCAAACTCTTAGAGGAAAACATAGGCAGAACACTCTATGACATAAATCACAGCAAGATCCTTTTTGACCCACCTCCTATAGAAATGGAAATAAAGACAAAAATAAACACATGGGACCTAATGAAACTTAAAAGCTTTTGCACAGCAAAGGAAACCATAAACAAGACCAAAAGACAACCCTCAGAATGGGAGAAAATATTTGCAAATGAAGCAACTGACAAAGGATTAATCTCCAAAATTTATAAACAGCTCATGCAGCTCAATAACAAAAAAACAAACAACCCAATCCAAAAATGGGCAGAAGACCTAAATAGACATTTCTCCACAGAAGATATACAGACTGCCAACAAACACATGAAAGGATGCTCAACATCTTTACTCATTAGAGAAATGCAAATCAAAACTACAATGAGATATCATCTCACACCAGTCAGAATGGCCATCATCAAAAAATCTGGAAACAATAAATGCTGGAGAGGGTGTGGAAAAAAGGGAACACTCTTGCACTGCTGGTGGGAATGTGAATTGGTACAGCCACTATGGAGAACGGTATGGAGGTTCCTTAAAAAACTACAAATAGAACTACCATATGACCCAGCAATCCCAATACTGGGCATATACCCTGAGAAAACCATAATTCAAAAAGAGACATGTACCAAAATGTTCATAGCAGCCCTATTTACAATAGCCCAGAGATGGAAACAACCTAAGTGTCCATCATCGGATGAATGGGTAAAGAAGATGTGGCACATATATACAATGGAATATTACTCAGCCATAAAAAGAAATGAAATTGAGCTATTTGTAATGAGGTGGATGGACCTAGAGTCTGTCATACAGAGTGAAGTAAGTCAGAAAGAGAAAGACAAATACTGTATGCCGACACATATATATGGAATTTAAGAAAAAAAATGTCATGAAGAACATAGGGGTAAGACAGGAATAAAGACACAGACCTACTAGAGAATGGACTTGAGGATATGGGGAGGGGGAAGGGTAAGCTGTGACAAAGTGAAAGAGCGGCATGGACATATATACACTACCAAACGTAAGGTAGATAGCTAGTGGGAAGCAGCCGCATAGCACAGGGAGATCAGCTCGGTGCTTTGTGACCGCCTGGAGGGGTGGGATAGGGAGGGTGGGAGGGAGACGCAAAAGGGAGGGGATATGGGAACATATGTATATGTATAACTGATTAAATTTGTTATAAAGCAAAAAATTTTAAAAAATTAAAAAAAAGACATAGAGAGCCAACAGACACATGAAAAGATGTTCAACATCACTAATCATCAGGGAAATGCAAATCAAAACCAAAATGCATATCACCTCACACCTCTCAGAATAGCTATTATCAAAAAGACAATAAATAGCAAGAGCTGGTGAGGCTATGGAGAAAAGGGAACACTCATACACTATTGGTGGGAATGTGTATTAATGCAGCTACTATGGAAAACAGTATGAAAGTTCCTCAAAAAACTAAAAACAGAATTACCATTTTATCCAGCAATTTTACTTATGGGTATTTATACAAAGAAAATGAAAATACTAATTTGAAAAGATATATGCACCTGTATGTTTATTGCAGCATTATTTGCAATAGCCAAGATATGGGAGCAACCTAAGTGCCTATCTATAGATGAATGGATAAAGGAGACGTGATAGATAGACACGCACACACACACACACACACACACACTCTGGAACATTACTTAGCCATAACAAAATAATGAAATCCTGCCATTTACAACAACCTGGATGAATCCAGAGTGTTTTATGCTAAGTGAAATAAGACAAAGAAAGACAAATGATTTCACTTATATGTGGAATCTAAAAAACAAATGAACAAACAACAAAACAGAAACAGTCATAGATGAAGGGAACAAACAGGTGATTGTCCTAAAGAGGAAGGTGTTGGCGTAGAAGAGATAAAGGTGAGGGGATTAGGAGGTACAAACTTCCAATTACAAAATAAATGAGTCATGCATATGAAATGTACAGTGTGGTGAATATAGTCAATAATTATGTAATATCTTTGTATGGTGACATATGGTAACTAGACTCATCATGGTGATCATTTTGAATGTATAGAAATATCAAATCACTATGTTATGTACCAGAAACTAACATAGTGTTGTAGGTTAATTTTACTTCAAAAACAAACAAACAAACTCATAGAAAAAGAGATCAGATTTGTGGTTATCAGAGGTGGGGGATGAGGTGACATGGAACTGGATGAAGGTAGTCAAAAGGTACAAACTTCCAGTTATAAGATAAATATAAGTACTAATGATTTAATGTACAACATACTCAATATAATTAATGCTGCTCTTTGTTACATATGGAAGTTGCTAAGAGAGAAAATCCTAATAGTTCTCATCACAAGGGGAAAAAAAGGGTGTTCTATTTCTTTAATTTTGTATCTATATGAGATAGATGTTCACTACACTTACCACTGTAATTGTTTCATGATGTATATATGTCAAATCATTATGCTGTACACCTTAAACTTGTACAGTGCTTCATGTCAAATGTATCTCAAAACTAGACGTTTTATTTATTTTTTTTTTGCTGACCACTAGATTCATCTTTTTCACCCTCTCATACTTGCCATTGAAATACACATAGAAGATGCAAAATAACTATGTTACTAGAAACTATTTGTTACATTAGGTCTAACAGTATGCTAAATTCTGAGAAGAATTTAAGATAGGAACAAATGGGCCATTTTGAGAAATAATTAGTAACTCTCAAGACTTGATCTTTGAAACACAGAAGCATGGTCTAATAGGCAGGAACTATTAGAAAATTTAAACACACCCAGGGATTTTTGAGATTATCTAACAATACCAAAAAAAAAAAATCTGTCCCCACAATACAAATGACTTTCTCTCTTCCCATTCCTCTAACATTACCTCTCTTTCTGTGTACTTTTAGAAGCAGTAAATTTTTGGAATTCAGCAAGGCCAAGGGAGAAAGAAAATGACTGAGAGTAGACTTTTATCTTGAGATGTGAAGACAGTCTAAATTAGGATGGAATAAAAAGGAAGACAGTGAGGAGTATACTCTAGGGATTACACATTTTATGAGTAAGGTATGACAAGGTCTTTCAAATTATACCAAAAAATGCATATACCTACTTATAGTCACTGTATTAGACAATGAAAAGAGGAGAATATTGTTCAGAGTAGCAGATCAACTAGAAATATCTTCAAAATATAGGTATTTAGCTAGATGCTGTAGAAATGAAATTATCTTGGGTATAAGATTTGAAAATGTAATTAAAAAATTATTTCTCTACTCATGCCACCTATACACTCCAAAAAGAGCTCTGGGTTTACAAGCATTTTTAAAATTTCAAAACATAGAAAATTATCAAAGCATCCCTACTCATTTACTAAATCTTGAATCATCCCAACACCAGTATGGCAAAAATAGCACTAATATAAAAATACCAACTGAGATATTCTCTTTTAAGAGGTAGTGAGTGATAAAGTATACAATGTTCATAAGAACATAGATCATATAATTGAAGGACTCAATAAGTGTATAAATACAAAGCAAAGTTAATTAATTACACTTATCAACTGATAATTTCATATTTTACAAGATTTTGGCAGTGCTCTAAAGGTATACATAAATAAGTTGTTATCACAGTAGAAACATCTAGGCTCTTATGTCAAATTTGCTTGGATGCCATTTTCTCTAACTGAAAAAAAGAACCTCAAATATCATGTTGGGAAACTTCCAAGAAAACTTCACACACACATGAGTATGTATGAATACAAACATAACTACATTTTTAATGTGCCCAGAGAGAAACCAAATTAATGAGAAAACACATATCAATACATTTAAAAGGATTAAACTCATTTGAAATACATTTTCTGACCACAGTGGAATTAAGTAAGAAATTACAAAGATATCTGGAAAATTATAAAGATATAAAATCAGAACAACATACTTCTAATTAACCCAGGTGAAAAAGAAAACTACAAAATATTTTTATCAGAATTAAAATGGTAACACAATAAATTCCAATTTGGGTTATGTGATTAAACCAGTACTTAGAAGACAAATCATGGCTCTTCCTTATAATAGAAGAGAGATCTCAAATTCATTACTTAGCTTCCATTATAAAAATCTAAAAGAGAAAGCAAATCAAACCCAAGGTAAACAGAAAGAAAACAAACAGGGAAATTTTAATGAAATAGAAAACAATAAAACAATAGAGAAAAATCAACAAACCCAAAAGTTGGTATTTTTATAAGAACCATAAAATTGATAAACCTCTTATCAGACTGATCAGGAAAAAAAAAGTTACAGATTAGGTATATCAGGCAGGAGAGAGGTGACACCTCTAAATATAATATAGATATTAAAAAGATAATAAGAAAATATTAACAAATTTATGCCAATAAATTTGAGAATTTAAATAAAATAGATAATTATCTTGAGTGACACAAATTGGCAAAGCTCATTCAAGAGTGAGTAGATAACATTAATAACCCTGTATTTGTTAAGGAAATTGAAATTTTGTTGTTTTTTTTTTTGCGGTACGCGGGCCTCCCACTGCCGTGGCCCCTCCTGTTGCGGAGCACAGGCTCCGGACGCGCAGGCTCAGCGGCCATGGCTCACGGCCCCAGCCGCTCCGCGGCATATGGGATCTTCCCGGACTGAGGCACGAACCCGTGTCCCCTGCATCAGCAGGCGGACTCTCAACCACTGCGCCACTGGGGAAGCCCGGAAATTGAAATTTTACTTAAAACTTTCTCCTCCTAGTCACTTCCACTTTCATAAATAAATCTAGCCAGGATGACTTCACTGGCAAATTCTAACAAATATTTAAAAAATAAATAATACCACTGCTAAACAAATTCTTACAGATAATTGAAGAAGAAGTAATATTTCCTAGTTCATTCTATGAGGCCAGCATTTCTATGATATTAAACCAGACAATAATATAAGAATATATAACTTCCAATACATATCTCTCGTAAGACAGATGCAAAAACCATTGATAAAAGATTTAGAAAATCAAACATTTGATATATAAAATGATGACACTTCATGACTAAATAGGGTTTATTCCAGGAATAAAAGGTTATTTAACATTAAAACTAATTAATGTAATACATCATATTAACTAACTAAAAAAGAAAGCTATATGATATCTCAATAGATGTAGAAAAAGCATTTGACAAAAATCCAACATCCAATCCTGATAAAGTTTCATAGCAAAATTAGCAACAGAGGAAATTTCCTCAAATCAATAAAAATCATCTACAAAAAACCTACAGCTAACATAATATTTAGCAGTCCAGTCCAAATGTTTACTCCTGAAGAGCAGAAAAGAGACAAGGGTGTCTACTCTCATCACTTCTATTACACATTGTACTGGAGATACTAGCCAGAGCAATCAAGCAAGATAAGAAATTTAAAAGCATCTAGATTGGGGAAAAAATAAAATCGCTATTATTCTCAGATGACATGATCATCTACATAGAAAATCCTACAAAACTACAACAATGCTACTAGAATAAATAAGTGATCTCAGAATTAACATTACGAGTTACAAGATTAATACAAAGAAAACAACTGTAGTTCTAGAAACTGGCCACAAGCAGTTGAAAAGTAAAATGTAATAAGATACAATTTATAAAAGCTTCAAAAATTTGATATACTTAGGATAAATTTAGTAAAATATAGGAAAGAACTGTATACTGAAAACTATAAAAAATTGCTGACAGAAAGTAAGGCAGATCTAAATATAGAGACATACTCTGTTTGCAGGTCATTAAATACCATATTGTGAACATTCTCCCCAAACTGATCAATAGATTCAACATAAGCCCAATCAAAATCACAGCAGACACTTTTGCAGAAATTAATGAATCCAATAACATATGGAAATGTTAAGGACCTAGACTAGCCAAAGTAATTTTGAGGAAGAACAAAGTTAGAGGACAAATGCTACCTGACTTAAAGACTTATAATACAACTACAATAATCATGACAGTATAATATTGGAGTGAAAATAGATGTCTGTTTCAATATAACACAACAGAGACTTCAAAAAGATCCAGACATAAATGGACAACTAATTTTTGACAAAGACCCAAAGGAAACTCAGTGGTGAACAGATAGTTCACAATTTTCAACAAATTGTTCTGGGACAACTTAATGTCCATATGCAGAAAAGTGACTTTAATTCATACTCCACATCACATTCAAAAGTTAATTCAAAATGGATCATGGAACTAAATGTCAAACTTAAAACTGAAACTTCTAGAAGATGACTTTAGGTTATACGAAGATTTCTTGAATATGACACCAATGTTATAGGCCATGAAAGGAAAATAGTGTGTAAGCTTTTCAAGCAGTTTAGCATACCATATGATCCATTCATAGACTTCCACACAAATATGATAGAAGCTTTAATTTTAGCAGTCCAAACTGTTAACAACCCATATGTCCTTGAACAAGTGAATGGATGAACTATTGTAGAATATTCATACAACGGATTACTAGTCAGCAATCAAAGTAGATGACAAAACACAACAGCAGAGATGAATCTCAAATTGTGTCAAGTAAGAGAAGTTGGGAAAAAAGGAATTTATACTGTGTGATTTTATTTATATAAAATTCTAGAAAATCAAACCAATACACAGTGACAGAAGTCATTGGGCTAAATAAGATTACCACAGGTAATCTTACCACAGGTAAGTGGTTGGCTGGGTCCAAAAGGAGGGAGTTAGCAAGGAATAGGAGGGAAGGGCTATCAGGGGAACAAAACTCTTGTCGGGGATAGATATGTTAATTCTCTTGATCATGGTTATAGCTTCATGGATGTATACTTATGTCAAAACTTTTCAAATAGTACATTATATTTTAAATATGAGAAGTTTATTTATTATATCTCAATTTTACCTCAGTAAATTTGTTAAAAATATAGATAAATGATATTATCAAAATGTCTTCTTTGATACCAAATCCAATGGTTAACATCTGTGCCTTCATTTTAATTGAAAAATCAGGAGCATTTCCTCCTTGGAAGGTTTATGTCCATTTAAACTCTGCTACTTTTTCTCTTTCCTCTCTGACCTCTCTTTACCAGTCTTGTTTGCAGGTTGCACTGTTTCTGCTCAAAATGTCTCTGCTCAACCTAAGTTGCAGCACTCTTTGCAGCTAATCTTATTTAGCCCAATGACTTAAACTTCCTTCTCAGTGCTAACTACACCCAAATGTACAGCTCTATGCTCAATTCCTTTGAAATACTCCAGATGTATACATTTCTAATTGGATATTTATCCTAGGCCTCTTAAATATACCATGTTAAAAAAAACCAAAAAACAACAACAATAAAAAACTATTGATTTTAACCCTAACCTATTCTTCCCACAGTTTTCACTATTTTAGTAAATGATACCACCACCTATCCCTTCTGCTTAAAGCTAAAATCTTAAATTATTATCCTTGATTCTGTCTTTTTCCCTCCCAGCTTCTTTCCAATCCAGCGGAAAGCCTTATTGGCTCTATCTTCAACATATAAAGAAATCCAATAAGGTCTCTCCATTTTTACCATACTACTTTTGTCTCAGCTATTATCCCTTACATGAGCTACTGCAATAGTTCTCTTAGTCTCATATAATCCATTTGCCACATGGCACAATGTTATTTTAAAATCATAAATGAGATTTTTATCACTAATCTACTTAAAATCCACCTATTATTGCTCTTATAATAAAATCCCAAATTTTTATGGTTTATGTGGCTCTACCTAATTCCAACATCATCTTCTAATCTCCTCTAATCTCCTCTCTCTTATTTCCTGGGACCTAGGCACACTCAAATATCTTCAGTGCCTTAATCACACTACACTTGGTAAGGCCTAGAATTATAATTAGTTTATTAAGGGCAAGGAAATAGAAGCCAGAATACTTAGGCTCAAATCTTAGCTTTGCCATTTATTTCTTGTGTGATCATGGTCAGAATTCAGTCAGACTGCTGTATGCGGCTGAAAGACAAAATTAGAAATATGTTTTTTATGCCCCAAAGGAGAGAAGGAACACTGATATTGATAAGAATCAGCACTGTTTGTCTCATCTTTTTTCCTGGTCCAGACTTTTCTCACCTATAACACATTTCAAAAATGAATTTAAAAATTTTAAGTAGCATAACCTTCTTAATGTTAATTGTATTAAAATTGTAGAAAGCATAATATTTTTAACTAAATTTTCAATGAACTATAGTCTTCACATTAAGTTGTCCTTGCCTTGACTTATTCCAATTCACAGAAAAATCACTTTAAAAAACTGAGGGCAGGAGTATGAAATATATCGTGTTTCAGGTCTGAATGATGATGAGTTCAGTTCTGCCAACTTAAGGACAGCCAAAAAACATAAGATAAACTTGAGTAAATGCTTGTAAACAAAACCAGTCATCTATGCTGACTAGAATTGCCTTGCTTAAAGCAAAAATAAGTTTAACATTTAAGAGTTTCTAAGAGGGCTTCCCTGGTGGCACAGTGGTTGAGAGTCCACCTGCTGATGCAGGGGACACGGATTCGTGCCCCGGTCCGGGAAGATCCCACATACCGTGGAGCAGCTAGGCCCGTGAGCCATGGCTGCTGAGCCTGTGCATCCGGAGCCTGTGCTCCGCAATGGGAGAGGCCATAACAGTGAGAGGCCCGCGTACCGCAAAAAAAAAAAAAAAAAAAAAAATGTTAAAGTCATCTAGGGGAAAAAAAACAGAGTGTAACCTACAAATCTTAGCAAATTTAGGAAGACTGAAATCATACCAGCTATTTTTATTCTGAACACAATGTTGTGAAAATAGAAATCAACAACAAAAGGATAGATGGAAAATCTATAAATATGTAGAAACTAAACAATATATTGATACTTCTGAAAAACCAATGGGTCAAAGAAGAAATCAAAAGGGAAACCAAAAAAAATCTTGAAACAAACAAAAATGGAAACACAACATACCAAAACTTATGAGAAGCAGTAAAAGCAGTTCTGAGAAGAAAGTTTAAAGCTATAAATGCACATATTAAGAAATTAGAATGATCTCAAATAAACACCAAACTTTACACCTCAAGGAACTAGAAAAAAGAATTAAAAATTAGTACAGTTAGCAGAAGAAAGGAAATAACAAAGATCAGAGCAGAAATAAATAAAACAGACACCAGAAACATAAAACTAAAACAGTTTTTTAAAAGAATTTTAACAAAATTGACAAACCTTTAACTAGAATAAGAAAAAAAATGATGTCTCAAATAAATAACACATGAATGAAAGAGGAGATATTACAACAAATATTACACAAATATATAGAAGCATAGAAGACTTACCATGAGCAATTAAATGGCAGCCAATTAGAAAATTCTGAAGAAATAGATAAATTTCCAGAAACACACAATGTACTATGACAGAATCAGGAAGAAATGAAAAATTTGAACAGACCAATAATGAGTAAAGTGATTAAATCAGTAATCAAAAAACTCCCAACATGGAATACTCCAGGACTACACAGCTTTACTGGCAAAATCTACCAAACTTTTAAGAAGAATTAATTTCAATCTTTAAAACGTATATAAAAAATTGAAAAGGGGCAAACACTTCAAAACTAATTCTATGAAGCCAGCATTACCCTGATACCAAAGCCAGATAAGTACACTGCAAGAAAACTATATTAATATCCCTGCTGAATATAGATGATAAAATTCTCAACAGAATATTAGCAAACCAAATTCAAGAACACATTTAAAGTTCTACAATTCATGACTCTCTCTCTCTCTCTCTCTCTCTCTCTCTCTATATATATATATATATATATATATATATAATGCAAGACTGGTAACATAAACAAATCAATAAATGACAGGTTGAGTATAGAAGGAATACACCTCAACCTAATAAAGGCCATAAGAGAAACCTACAGCTATCATCATGCTCAACAGAGAATTGACAACTTTTCCTCTAAGATCAAGAACAAGACAAGGATGCTCACTCTCAACACTCTTATTCATTGTAGTGCTGGAAGTCCTAGCTAGAGCAATTAACTAGGCCAAAGAAATAAAGGGCATCCAAATTATAAAGAAAGAAGTAAAACTTTCAATATTTGCAGATGATATGATTCTGTATACAGAAAACCACAAAGGACTAATGAAAAAAAAAAACTATTGGAAATAATCAATGATTTCAGTCAAGTTGCAGAATGCAAAATCAACATAAAGAAATCAGTTGCATTTCTATAAACTAAAAGTAAAACATCTGAAAAAGGAATAAAGAAATGTATTTCATTCACAATAGAATCAAAAACAATAAAATACATAGGAATAACTTTAACCAAGGAAGTAAAAGATATGTACAATGAAACCTGTAAAACTTTGTTGAATGAAATTGAAGATGACACAAACAAATGTAAAGACATCCCATGTTCATGATCAGAAGAATTAATACTGTTAAAATATCCATAATACCCATATCCATCTATAGATTCAACACTCTCCATCAAAATATCAAAGGCATTCTTAACAGAAATAGAAAAATAAATCCTAAAATTTGTATGGAACCACTAAAGGCTCTGAATAGCCAAAGCAATCCTGGGGAAAAAAAGAATAAAGTTGGAGGTATCACACTTCCTGATTTCAAACTATACTACAAAGATACAGTAATAAAAACAGTATGGAACTGGCTTAAAAATAGACCAATGGGACAGAATAGAGAGCTCAGAATTAAATCCACGTGTATATGGTAAACTAATATTTGACAAAAGAGCACAGAACACCCTATGGTAAAAAAGTCTTTTTAACAAATGGTGCTAGAGAAGACTGGGTAAAGGCATGCACAATAATGAAATTGGACCTCTGTCTTACACCATTCAAAAATTAACTCTAAATGGAGTAAAGACTTAAACATAAAACTTGGTACCATTAAACTCCTAGAAGAAAATGTAGAGAAGTTTCTTGACGTTAGTATTGGCAATAATTTTCTGAATACGTCACCAAAAGCATAAACAATGAAAGAAAATTTCAAGAAATAGGACTACATTAAACTTAAAATCTTCTGCATATCAAAAGAAAAAATTAACAGCTGAAAAGATAACCTACAGAATGGGAGATTTTTCACAAACCATTCATCAGATAAGGAGTTAATATTAAAAATATACAGAGAACTC
The DNA here is from genome assembly GCF_949752795.1 of Hyperoodon ampullatus. Classification (NCBI taxonomy): domain Eukaryota; kingdom Metazoa; phylum Chordata; class Mammalia; order Artiodactyla; family Ziphiidae; genus Hyperoodon; species Hyperoodon ampullatus. Next base: position 75,284,861 of record NC_136917.1, on the reverse strand, counting down.
ATAAACTCAATAACGACAAAAGTGATTTAAAAATGGTCAGAAAAAAATAGACATTTTTCCAAATAAGACATACAAATGGCCAACAGGTACATGAAGAAATGCTGAACAACATTCATAATCAAAAATGAAAATCAAAACCACAATGAGATATCACTTCATACCTGTTAGAATGGGTATCATCGAGACAAGAGATAACAAGTGCTCACAAGGACGTGGAGAAAAGTGAATCCATTTTACAGTGTGTGTGGAATGTAAACCAGTTCAATCACTGTGGAAACAGTATGGAGCACCCTGAATATAATTAAAAATATATCTACCATATGATTCAGCAACTCAACTTCTGGGTATATACACGAAAGAAATGATAAAAGGATACTGAAGAGATAGATGCACTCTCATGTTTATTGCAACAATGGCCAAGATATGGAAACAACCTAAGTGCCCATCAATAGAAGAATAGATAAAGATGTGCTATATATATTTATATGATAGACTACAACTCAGCCATGAGAAAGAGAATATCCTGCCATTTAGGACAATAAGCATGGACCTTGAGCACATTATGTTAAGTGAGATAAGCCAGGAAGAAGATGACAATTTTATATGATATCACTTATATGTGCTATCTAAAAAAGCCAAACTTATAAAAACAGAAAGTAAAATGATTATTACAGGGGATTCCAAGTGGGACATAGGACAGATATTGTTTAAGGGTACAAACTTCTAATGAGTAGTAAATAAGCTCTGAGATATAATGCACAGTATAATGACTGTGGAGAACAATACTGTATTATAACCATCAAAGTTGCTAAGAGACTAGAACTAAATTATTCCAATCACTAAAATAGAAACAATCATTATGTAACATGATAGAGGAGCTAATTATTGCTACAATGGCAATCATATTACAATATATAAATGTATCACACAAAAAATGTTGTATGCCTTAAATCTGCACAATATATGTTAAATATATTTCAGTAAGTAAATAATAAATTATGAAATTTAAAAAATTTTTATTGGAGTATAGTTGATTTACATTGTTGTGTTGAAAATTTTATTTTTAAATTAAAGAATAAAGGGTCATTTCTACAGAGCTCCGAACCTCTGAAGAATAATAAGAGAATAATATTAACAGCCCCTTGCAAGGGAAATTTTCTGAGATGATAGAAATGTTCTATATTTTTATTATGATGGGGCTGTAATGGTTGTGTTACTACAAATATTTATCAAAATTTAAGAATGGTAAAACTTAGATGACTAATTTTGAAACTGAAAAATGTCATGTCCCAGAGAAAAAAATAATATTGACATTTACATTTTGACATATCTTGGTGAAGTTACAAAAACATAAAGGAGAAAAATTATATGTTGTCATCCAGACAGGAAAAAATGTTACTGACGAAGAGAAGTTAGAAGTTGCTGAGACTGTCACAGTCTGCATAGGCCAACTCAATCTAGACATCACCTTTACTAGATGTATATAATGATTCCTTTATAATAACTTTTAGTTAAAAGTAATATAATTCTCATTTTCTAAAGTAGCACATGGCTGAATTTTTTATTTTGTTTTGACCAACTCATGAAGAGTGCCAAATGCTAACACAAGGTTAAGGAATGGGCCAAATATAATCATTACTGGTAAACAGGAACCAGAAAGGCACCCAGGCTATTTAACTGCAACTGTTAGAATTATAAGAATTAAATCACAGGAAATGATATTCACATTCCTCAAACTGTCCTAATTAAATATTTATGACTAGATTCCTGATGTATGATACTCTTTTCAGTGCCACTATGCATAAATGCTAGTACAGTTAATAGGGGAAAAGTTAAGGAGAGAGACACGCTGCTTTTGAGTCTGAGTCCAGAAACCAATTCAGAAGAAAATGCCTCAGATAACTCAATAGCAATTTTATGTACTTTGTGAAAATAATCAAATGATAGAAATTAAGACTGAATATGGTTTTTATAAATTTACAGTCACTGTGTGGTTTCTACTATTTACCAAAACAAACAAAAACCTCTAAAAGTTTCCTAATTTCACATCAACTGTGAATGTGCTTATATGTACAACTACTGGATCTAATCATTTCAACTGATATTGAAATTTAGATAATTAATCCACTTAGATTAAGAACTCTCTTAGTTGATTTTTATTAATTTTTTATTAATTATTTATTTAATATAGTTATTCTGATTTTTAAAACATCTTATTTCAAACTAACTTCAGACTTACAGAAAAGTTATAAAAAGTGTACCAACAATCGTTATTTACCATTCACTCAGAAGCTCAAATGTTAACATTTATGTTTTTATTCCCCTCCCCTACCCCCACCACTTTCTTTCATGCTCTCATTCTCACAGCTCATTCTGCTTCTGTCTCTCTCTCTCCTATCCACTCCCCTCCACTTCAGAATAACTTCTAGATATGATGTCCTTTACCCCTAAATGTTTCACTTGTGGATTTCCAAGGCCATTTTCTTATATAATCATAGTATAATTATTAGCATAAAATTAACACAGTTTTGACATTATTATTAATTAATAAGTCAATTTTCACAATTGTGGTACTACTGACCTTTATAAAGAGAATGACTTTATTTTCTCCTAGTCTAATTCAGCATTGCTCATTGACATTAGTTTTTACGTCTCTTTTATCTCCTGCTATCTGGAAGAGTTTCTTAGTTTTTCTTAATTTTTATGATTTTAACATTTTTTGAAGAGTTTGGGCCATTTATTCTATTGACTGTTCTTCAAATTGGATTTGTATGATGTTTCCTCATGAATATATTCATGTCACATATTTTTGTAAAGAATACTACAGACGTGATGTGTTCTTTTAAGTGCATCATATTAGGAGGCAAATAATGTCTATTTATTTCCCTAATGGTGATATTAACTTGGATCACTTGGTCTAAGTAGTATTTGTCAGGTTTATTTTATTGTAAGTTAATCTTTTTCCCTTTGTTTAATAAGTATCTTATGGGCAAATACTTCAAGATGATGTAAATATCCTGTTTCTAATTAAACCTTTATCCACTAGTTTTAACATCCATTGATGTTTATTATCTGAAACTGTTATTAATGTGATGGTTACCAAATGGTGATATTCAAAATATTTATTAGTCTTTCTATAGCAATTAATTTGCAATATATGTGAACCTGATTGGTTTTTATTGGGTTAAATATTGGAAAAGTTGGTATATGGAGACAACAAAGTAATTTTACCAAGACTTAAAAAAAGTTTTTAACATAGAGTAAGAATATGTATGTTAAATGAAAAATTGCTTGTATAGCTTTGTACTAATTAACATCTTCCAATGTAATTATTCAGACTCTTTTTAGATTAGATTTTTAGCATATCTTCTGATGTTGACAAAAACGAACATTTCAAACCATATTTATTTCACTTTTGTCTAATCAAGATTCATTATTCTGTCACAAAATAAAATTATAGTGTGAATAGAATTCATTTTGCACTACAGCTCAAAGTAAATTATGAGTCTGTCTGTAAACAATATAATGGAACAAGGTTCAAAGTATAAATGGATGCACAAAAAATAAAGAGAAAGGAATCTACACATAACACTAGAGGAATCCATCAAACCAAAAGGGGAGAAACCAAGAGAAGACAGAAACAGAGAAGAACTAGAAAAACAACCAGAAAACAATGAACAAAATGGCAATACATACATCCATATTAATAAATCCTTAAAATGTAAATGAACTAAATGCTTCAATCAAAAGCTATAGTGTAGCTGAATGTATAAAAACAAGATCCATCTATATGTTGCCAACAAGACTCACTTCAGATCTAAAGACATAGACTGAAAGTGGATAGATGGAAAAAGATATTTCATGCAAATGGAAAAAAAAAGAGCTGTGGTAGCAATACATATATCAGACAAAATAGACTTTAAAACAAAGACTCTAACAAAAGATAAAAAAGGGCATTACATAATGATAAAGAAGTAGATCCAACAAGAGGATTAACATTTGTTAAATATTTATGAACCCAACACAAGGAGCACCTAAATCTATAAAGCAATATAACAGAAATAAATGGAGAAATATACAGAGGTACAATAATAGTAGAGACTTAAGTACCCCACTTACATAAATGGATAAAACATCCAGGCAGAAAATCAGTAAGTGAACACTGTCCTTAAATGACATATTAACAGATAGACTTAATAGATATATACAGAATACTTCATCCAAAAGCAGCAGAATACACATTCTTTTCACATGCACATACAACTTACTCCAGATAGATCACATGTTAGCACACAAAACAAGTCTCAATAAATCTAAGATTAAACAATCAATAGGTCAATGAAGAAATCAAAGAGGAAATTTAAAAATACCTGGAAACAAATGAAAATGGAAACACAACTTTCCAAAATCTATGGGAGACAGCAAAAGCAGTTCTAAGAAAGTCCATAGCAGTATAGGCCTACATCAGGAAACAAGAAAAATCTCAAATAAACAATCTGAATGTACATATAAATGAACTAGAAAAAGAACAATCAAAGCCCAAATTAGTAGAAGGAAGAAAATAATAAAGATTTGAGAAGAAATAAATGAAATAGAGATTAGGAAAAACAAGAGAAAAGATAAATGAAACTAAGAGCTGTTTCTTTGAAAAGGTAAACAAATCATCAAACTTAGCCATACTAATCAAGAAAAGAAGAGAGAGCCCAAATAAATAAAACCATAAATGAAAGAGGAGTAATTACAACCAATATCACAGAAAGACAAAGGATCATGAGAATACTATGAACAAATGTATGCCAACAAATTAAACAACCTAAAAAAATGAACTCCTAAAAACACACAATCTTCCAAGACTGAATCATGAAGAAACAGAAAATCTGAATAGACCAATCACTAGTAATGAAATTGAATTAGTAATTTTTAAAACTCTAAGAAACAAAAGTCCGGGTTCAGATGGCCTCACAGGTGAACTCTAGCAAACATTTAAGGAGGAGTTAATACCTATGCTTCTCAAATTATTCCAAAAATTGAAGCAACACTTCTGAACTAATTTTATGAGGCCACCATTATCTGAGTATCCAAGATATCCAAAGACTACACAGAAAAGAAAATTTCAGGCTGTATCACTGACGAACATAATGAAAAAATCCTCAACAAATCATTAACAAGCCAAATTTAACAACACATGATCAAGTGGGATTCATTTCAGGGATACAATGATGGTTTAACATCTGCAAATCAATCAATGTGACACACCACATTAATAAAATGAAGGGAAAAAAATCACATGATCATTTCAATAGATACAGAAAAAAATTGACAAAATTCAACATCTATTTATGATAAAAACTCTCCACAAGGGGCTATAGTGGGAACAAACCTTAACATAATAAAGGTCATATATGGCAAATCCACAGATGCACAATGATGAAAAGCAGAAACTTCTTCCTGTCAGGTCAGAAGCAAGACAATAATGCCCATTCTCACCAATTTTCACTACAGCAATTAGGCAAGGAAAGAAATAATAATCATCTGAATTGGAAAGAAAGAAATAAAACTGTTACCATTTGTAGATGACATGATACTATGTATAGAAATTCCAAACATTCCATCATAAAACTATTAGATCTAACAAATAAATTCAGTGAAGTTGCAAGTTACAAAATTAATATACCAAAATCTGTTGCATTTCTATACACTAATAACAAAATATTAGAAAGAAATTAAGAAAACAATTCCATTTACAATTGTGTCAAAAATAATAAAATAGGAATAAATTTAACCAAGGAGGTAAAAGACCTACACTCTGAAAACTATGAAACATTGAGGAAAGAAATTGAAGATGACACAAATAAATGGAAAGATATATGTGCTCATGGATTGGAAGAATCAATACTGTTAAAATGTCCATTCTACCCAAAGCAATCTACAGATTCAATGCAATCCCTATCAAATTATCAATGGCATTTTTTACAGAACTAGAACAAACATTCCTAAAATGTGTATGGAACCACAATAGACTATGAATAGACAAAGCAATCACATGAAAGAACAAAGCTAGAGGTATCACACTCCCAGACTTGAATCTATACTACAAAGCTATAATAATCAAAAGTGTATGTTACTGGCACAAAACACACACACATAGATCAATGAAATGGGGGAAATAGGTGAAGGGGATTACGAGGTACAAACTTCCAACTATAAGATAAATAAGTCACAGAGATATAATGTACACATAGGGAATACAGTCAATAATATTGTAACAGCTTAGTATGGTGATGGATGATAACTGGACTTATTTTGGTGATCATTTCATAATGTATAAAAATATCAAATCACCTTGTTGCTCACCTGAACCTAATATAATATTGTATGTTGGTTATAACTCAATTATAAAAATTAAAAGAAAATTTTGTGGGAGAGAAAAAATAAATGTGGTTCAATAATGGAATCAAAAGAAAAATTTACATAACTTTTAAAGAAAAGAAAAGTAAGTCAATATATTCAAACTCGCTTCACTAGTATCCTAATACATTTATCAGACAGTGATAGTTAAAGTAAATCTCTATATAACAAGATAGAGTAAACCTCCAGAAGACAATGTTATTCACATATTTCTTTTACATAAGCAATTACTTGACACTGCTCACATTATGGAATGGACTTAGGCTATTCAGTGTATGAGATTCTTCTATAAACAACTCAACAATGAGGTAATTTTTTAAGGTAAAGGGAACCATAAAAGCAAATACATTCACAAAGTGGAAAATACAGCTAAATTACAAGCAAAAACAGGAGTAACCCTAGAGAAATTTTATTAATGATGTGTCTAAAAATAGAAATATCACAGAATGTGCCTATTTCTCAAATAATATCTTTCTACAATATGACAGCAACTAAAGACAACTGGAGTCAAATGGCCTTTGATTTTGTTCCAATAGTCAGCTTATCAAAGTAGGAGAAGTTTATTTGGCTAATATCTGGGACAATGAGACAATCTGAATTATATTACCATATAATATTGATACATTCAGAATTCACCATATCATGATCCTCTGCTAAATTCTCTCAGAAGATGCTTATGCTTTCTATCACTTCCCTGTTTGGGCAAATGTCTTTTCTGTTTGTTATAGTATCTGGGCATTTATGAAAGTAATAATCATACCCTTGTTTTCTGAAAGTCTTCTGTCAGGGGAATGGATCTTTTGTCGGGGAAAGTAATAGCATTTCAATTAAAAATAGTATCTCTCCAGATAATTTTTCACCCTACTGGCAGTAAAAACCACTCTATTAGCATGGGGTATGGTATTTGTGTTATTTTTCCCTCTCATCTTTCACATTATTAACAAAGACGTCACTAAAGAATTAAAAACATATTAATATAAGACTTTAATATTTTCCTACTACTGTGGATGAAAAATAGATTCCTTGCATAGAATCCTCAGAACTTCATGAGCTGAGAGTTTTAAGTGGGTCTATAAAAATTATCTGCCTATTTTACCCAGCTTTCTTTATACCTCATTATTCTCCTTTTAATTTACATATCAACTTTAAAATCTAGAGTACTTAGTGATCAACATGTGTTTAATCACAAACTTTTTCTTTTTTAAATTTTGTATTGAATATATTTGACATTTAACACTGTAAATTTAAGTGTCACATTAATTTGAAATATTTTCTAATTAGTGGTTTTGGTGTTTTTGGATATATACCCAGAAGTGGAATTCCTAGATCATTTGGGAGATCTATTTTTAATTTTTATTATAAATGAAATCATCACTAAGTGGGGAAGGTGCTATAATTTTTTATAATTATAACAACATATTTACTTGAATCTTTTCTAAATACATCTAAAGCCATCATGGCTTATTTCTTCCTGATCTACCCCTCCTGAAAAACCTCCAAAGTATCTTTATTCTTTACCTCAATATTTAAGTGTTATGAATTTCTATAATGTTGATACATATTTTACATTGTCAATATTGCTGCTAAGTTATTAGCTAGAGAAGGGAATATATTTATACTTCTGTATATATCATAATACTAAGCATTCTGCTGAATAAACTAGAATAGAGGGAGGATATAGGTGGTAAACACTGTCATTACATGAGTTCTCAATACTGCATATTTTTTCATAGTTAATTTTCACATCAATCTGATGAAGTAGGTACAATAATATCCAACTGACAAATGTGGAATCTGATACCTGAAGTGGCCACATGATTTTTCAAAGATGGCTCAGTTAATCAGTGGGAGGAATGGAAATCAAATTCACTTTACTTTGACCAAAATGTGACTTTTCCATTACATGAGGCTGAATCTAGACTTTTATTATATGAGTAATTGTTTATATATGCTACTTATTATATGTTTCATGGATATATTTTTATAACTTTCCCTTGACTTTGCATTCATTAAAGAGGAGTAATATATATAATACACTCTTATATTCTGTTCCTTATGGAGAATCAGTATGGCTTCTGGCCATAGCAAGCAGAAGTTTTAAGTCATAATTTACTAAAAAGCATCAAAATAAGGTTTGCATGTTAAAACCTAGAGTGAAAAAAGTTAACAATTCCATGCATAATAGGACTTCAGACATGATTCAGTATGACATGAGCTATGTAACTGGCAAACATACATGATTCACTTTAGTTGTGAGTCAATGTAAAAATTAGAAATCATCATCAAGATAGAAACTAAAAACATTAATTCACTCTATCAAAGAAATGTGTCATATCTTCATGGGAGAATTTGTTCCTTGCAATTACTTTGGAAATTTATTTTAAAATTTGTGTTCTATTTAAATGGACTTCATAAAGTTAAATTACATGAAGTGAAGCAAATTCCATTAAAATAGCAAAGTGTATTTCACAGCGCAGGCAGTAAACTATTCTAAAGAAGATGTAGTGTTTCATAATTGTAAATTTGATCAATTACATATAAAAAGTTTAGGTCACCAAAAACATAGAAAGTCATAAAACTTAAAAAGTAAGGGAATGTTAGGACTTAAAAGTTGTGTGCAAAAGATTTTTGGAAACAAAAACTGTTTAAATTATTATGAGATTTTGATGAAAATTAGCATGTTACATACTGTGATTTTTTAAAAATCTTGAAGTTATGGGGAAAAGAACTCAAGAGAAATGCGGAACTATCAAAAATAAAAAAGCAAGTCTTTCCCTTGGAAATGGGCAACTAAATATGGTTCCTTTATAAAAGAAATCAAAGCCCATTAATATATGCTTAAAAAGGATTTTAAAGTATTTTTCTCCCAAAATATACCAGATCCAGAACAAGGTTTTTCACATGTTAAAAAGTAAGATTCAGTTAGATTTAGAGGAACACAGAGAAAGTTTTATTTGTTGGTTGCGTGCATGTGCACATGTGACAAGACTTTATTTTAAATTGTTCTAATGAGCTTATTTTATAAGCAACGTATTTAGTGCTATTATGTATGCTCATCTCCTGAGCTTTAGATAAAGTTGACGAAATATGGAGGAAAACCGTACCTTGCAAACTACAAAACACTGCTGAGAAAAGTTGAAGATGAACTAAAGAAACTGGGAGGTATATCATGCTCCTGGATCAGACAACTAAGTAGTATTAAGATGTCAATTCTTCTCAAGCTATTCTATAGAGTCCAGTCAAAATTCAAGTACACTTTTTTTTAGTAGAAACTGACAAGCTGATTCCAAATTTTATTAAAAAAATGAAAGGATCCATAAGTTTCCAAAACAATGTTGGTAAAGGAAATTCAAAGTTGTTGTTGAATTTACACTACCTGATTTTTAGATTTATTTTAAAGTAATAATAGTGTGGTATGGTCATCAAAGATAGATAATGAAACAGAAAATGGAGTCTAAAAATAAACCGATTCACTTACGGTCAGTTGGTTTTCAAAAAAGCTATAAAAGCCATTTAAAGGGAAAAAGTCTCTTAAAAATGTTACAGGAACAAGTCAATATACATATGAAAAGAACCCCAATATTATATCCCATCATGTAAAATAATTAACTCAAAATTAATCACAGACCTCAAGATAAAAGCCAGGAAAATTATAAAATTTCTTAAAGCAGAGATGAAAATCTTTGAGACTTTGGATTAGGTAAAGATATGACAGCAAAAGCATAAGTTGTTTTAAAAATTATAATGCTTTATCAACTTTAACAATATCTACTCTCTGAAAGATACTGTTAAGAAAACAAAGAGTCTAAATTGGGAAAATATATATCTGATACAGTTCTTGTATACAGGATATATGTTAAAAAAAACTTTCAAAGTGCAAAAACCAAAAAAAATAAGCAAAATATTTGAACACATACTTTATCAAAGTAGATATGCTAATCACAAACACCCACTTGAAAAAATGTTAGAACATCTTTGGTCATTGGTGAAATGCAAATTAAGCCACAATGAGATACCTCTATATACCTTTTAGAATGTGTACAATTAAGACAAAATACAATGGTGAGCATATGGAGCAAATAAACTCTCAAACACTACTACTAGGCATGTAAAATGATACAACCAATTTTTAAAACAGTTTGGCAACTTTTTTTAAGTTAAACATATATCTGGCATATAACCTAGTCATTCCACTCCTAGCTATATGTCTAAAAATAAATGAAAGCATACGTTCCTACAAAGACTTGTACATGAATGTTAATAACATTATTTGTAAGAGCCAAAACCTGGAAATAACACAAATGTCCATCAGTAAGTGAGTCATAAATGAGTTACAGTACATCCATAAAAGGCACTATTATTCTGTAATAAATAGAATTAACTAAAGATGCATGCAGCTACATGGATGATTCTCAAAATAATAATGCAGAGTGAAAAGGCACAAAAAAAGTTATATAATGTCAGTTCACATTTATGTAAAATTAAGGAAAATACAAACTAATCTGTAATAGCAGAAAGATGATCCATGGTTGTCTTGAGTGAGCTGAGTGGCATGGAGGGATTACAAAAAAAACAGAAGGAAATTTTGTAGTAACAGATATGTTCTTATCTTGATAAAAGTGATGGCTTCATGAGATTATTTCTATGTCAAAACTTAATAAATTGTGTGTTTATATATGTGCAATTTATTGTATGTATACCTCAATAAAGGGGAAAAGTAGTCAGAGAGGCAAAAAGCATGTTGCTGCACTTGTTTATATATATTCATTTTACACAAAAAAGGGCAGAATATGTAAAATCTCCCACTCATCTGACTTTTCCCTCTACTAAATAAATAAAAATAAATATTTCCTCTTCCTCATGCTTTTCCATTTCTGCTATTCATCCGATATCAAAATGCATGTGAAAAACAAAATGGTAAATTCTACAATATGGAGCAAACCCACAGGTAAGAAGTCTTCTAATTACAATATCAAAAAGGTATAGATAGAAATTATAAGTATCTCAATACCTCTGCTCTAGTTTGTTCTCTTAGCTTCCTTTCTCTTCCTAGATAAAAGGATGCAAGAACTTGAAACAAAACCTCCTGCTCCTATGAGATACAAATTCTAATCAAAAATGGAAAGAAAAAAAGTTGGCACTTTAAATACTGCAGACCAATTCTGTAAACAGAGCACAGCTATAACTTGTGAACTGTAGCATGGACCAACTACTCCACAAGACTTTTAAATGTGGAAAACATACATGGGCTGAATAATGTCTTTTCACTCCCCAAGCATCATGGTTCAAGCTTTCTTCTTTACTAAAATGCAAACTACATTTTATAAGTAGATTTCTATAGGGGAAGCTAGAGTACAGGACAGGTAACCTAAATGGCATCACAGTCATCTGCTTAATATTTGCAAAGGCTGTACTATCTGTCATAAAATCAACACATTCTCTTAAGGACATTTTAAAAGCTAAGCTTCACTTTTTTACAAAGTATATGCAGTATTGATTTACATCACTAATGTTTTTGAACTCTACAACTATAGTATCAGTAAAGATACACATACAATTTTTCATTTTGATAATAAAGTTTCCCTAAGGCAATAGAGTTCAGAAATAAAGACAGTTGTAGAAAGCCCCTTCTTCTCTTTTCCACTGGCTACATTCCTTTTCTAAGCAAGTCAGGTATCCCTTGAAGTAAGAAAAGCAGCACAAATTCATAAACTGAGCATGGCATTATAGAAAATAAAACAGTGAGAAACGCGTAACTGCTCAGTAGTGCGCCCTGATCTTGCCGCATCATGGCACTGCATTTGTAAGGCACAGTGTGGTTAAGTTGACGCTGATTATTGCTAGAGGGAATTCTATACATTTCAGCCTCCTCAGACTCCACCAGACCATGTAAAGAGCTACAGAGATCAAAATCTCAGATATATCCATTACACATTTGTGGCATACCCACTGTATGCTGTGACACTGGGAAGCTCTGTGCCAGAGGATGTTTATGTTCATACATCACAAGGAAAATTGGTATGAAAAGAAATATTGAATTGTCCATATCCTGCATTTTAGGGTAAGTTCAAATTTAGTACAATTTGTTCTCTTAAGGCTTTCCTGAACACTTGTGATTCATATTATACTGTTTCTTCCAAAAGACCGCATATTTAAAAGAATTATATTTCTGGAAAGGCATGATGAATTTTAAAATGTTCTAATCTGAATGCATTGTTTCCTACTACATATTTTATCAGAAACTTATGTTTTGTGACTAAGGTCAAGACCCCTAATAATTCAATGGTTACCATGGCAATCGTTTAATTTAAATATTTTATATAAAAGACCTAGCATCACTGTATATCTTTAAAGTAGTTGTAGTCAATTAAACAAGATAGCATATAACTAATACCATGAAATCATGTATAAGATTTATGTGACTCTATAATCCCTCTTATTTTTTTATAAATTTATTTATTTATTTATTTATTTATTTATTTTTGGCTGCATTGGGTTTTCATTGCTGCACGCTGGCTTTTCTCTATTTGCAGCGAGCGGGGGTGTGGTATGCGGGCTTCTCATTGTGGTGGCTTCTCCTGTTGTGGAGCATGGGCTGTAGGTGCATGGGCTTCAGTAGTTGTGGCACATGGGCTCAGTAGTTGTGGCGCACGGGCTTAGCTGCTCTGCAGCACGTGGGATCTTCCCGGACCAGGGCTTGAACTCATGTCTCCTGTGTTGGCAGGCAGATTCTTAACCATCACGCCACCAGGAAAGCCCTCTCTTATTTTTAATATTAGAAATTCAATAGGTCTTCTGTTTTGGGGGGCAAAAAGTAACAGTGATGATATTTACCCTTTTGCCTGAATATACATATATGTATATATACACAAAAGTTTTCAAAATATATGACATCAGTGATTCCAGAGAAATGTTAAATAAATAAAAGAATCTCTTTGATTGTCCCAGCTTAGTGCCTGAAGAGCATATCAATGGTCATAGCATAGGGAAGAAAAAACCATATAGGGAAAAGGCAGAGCTCAGTTGGGCAGTTGGATCTAGAAGTCTGGAGAGGCCATGGCAGCTAGAATTCATTGGTGGAGTACTAAACACAGGAAAGGTGCATAGATAGAGAAACTACTCTAGAAATCTACAGAGGATCAGCACACACATGTGAGAAAATTACCTAACACCCGGGAAAGAACTACCTAAAAGTATTCAAGGAACAAAATCCCTAGTCAGTATGGAAAACTCATAATTCAGGAGACAAAAGGAGAGAATTCAGAAGATTTTTGCTTCAGAATTGAAATAAAATTAGCCCTAAATAAGCCACTCCCCTATCCCCACGTGACAAAATTTAAGCAAATCCCAGAAGGATCAAAATGTTTCCAGGTAACTTAACTGCATGCCATAACAGAGCCCAAATATATTTATAGGAATACAAAAATACATAGCACCTAAGAACTCCACCGTCTAGCATCCAATAAAAATATCTCCAGGCGTGCAAGGAAGCATCAAACTATAACCCATAATACAAGGAAAAAATCAATAAAATCAGCCCAATTTATAAATTGAACTTCATCCAAATTAAGAACTTCTAAAAACATGGCTATAAAATGAAAAACAAGATAAAGACTATGAAAAACAAGATAAAGACTGTTAAAAACAGTTGCAAGTGGTATATCTGATAAACGACTTCCAACTATAATATATAAAACTCTCAAAGCACGGTAACACAAATTAAAACTGGGCGAAATATTTAAACCCATATTTCACCAAAGTAGATACCGAATCACAAACACCCAAATGAAAAGATGCTCAGTATAATTAGTAATTAAGAAAGCATGGCTTAAACTACAATGAGATAATAGTCTGCACCCATTAGAATAACTAATATTTTTTTAAAGTGTTCAGTCTAAGTGCTAGTGAGAACTTGAAGTAACTGGAATTCTCAAATATTGTGGAATAAAAACGGTAAAACCACATTGTAAAATATTTTGACAGTTTCTTAAAAAGTGAAACATACAACTTATATATATCTAGCAATTCCACTTTAAGGTATTTACTCAGGAGAAATGAAAGCATCTGTTCACACAGACTTGTATATGAAGGTTTATAGCACCTCTATTTATAAATACCAAAAACTAGAAATAATCCAAATGTCCAATAAAGGTACATGAACATATTCTGATATATGCATATAATGAAATACTATTTCCCTATAAAAAAGGAATTGGCTATTGTATACAAAACAGTGTGGACGAATCACAAAATTATTATGAGACAAAGCAGTAAAATAAACCAAAGAAAGCACATACTCTACGATTCCATTTACATAAAATTCTAGAAATTCTCTTATAGTGACAAAACACATATCAATAGTTGTCTGGGCACGGAGAAGTGTAGAAATGGATTAAAAGGAGTGATTACAAAAGGGCACAAGAGAACTTTTGGGTTGCGGTATTTCCTTACCTTAATTGTGGTGATTGTTTCACAGGTGTATAAATATAACAAAACTTAAAATGTACACTTTGCATGAGTGCTGTTATTGTGTGTCAATTAAACTTCAAACATCTCTTCAAAACATTTTCTGATCCAACAATTGAAAACATTTATCGCAGGAGTTTGAATATTACTGTTTTAAAAATTGCATTAAAATAAAAATCTTAATTTCTTCCATACCTTCTCTAATTTCTTACCGGAGTGATGAGTGATATACCTTGTTGATGAACTTCAGAGAAGAAATTCTCATGCCAGGATCACAGCTCCTTCTCGGTTCTCTTTTCTCAGATCTGCTTCACTGAGAGAGTATTCATTCTGGTCTTCCCTCTTCTGTGCAGCCAGAGACCTGGACTGTTTTCTAAAAAACATTTGCATTTAAAATACATGAATAACCCATATTATTTGCAAAAAAAAACCTTTGCCTTCATTTATTTACTTAACAAATACTTGGGGGGAGCTTACTGTGTGCCAGACATTGTCCCAGGCACCATGAAAAGTAGTCAACAAGAGATCCTTGGTTTTTATCCCTCATGAATCTGACAGTGTAGTGCAAGTGTGGTTGGCTGAATTATTGGATCCAGTACGTTACAGTCCTTGTTTCTACATCCTTTTCCCCCTTCTATTATCCTTAAAAAGAAACAGTAACCCTGCAAGCTTGTCACTTCTTAGTTACCCCCACTAGATCCTCCATTTTTACTCTTGCATTGGTGTTTGCTGGTAATAGAACAGTTGTTCTTAAACTTCAGCATGAAACCAGTTCACCTGAAGGGCTTGTTAAACACGTTTGATGGCATCCATACCTAGTGTTTTGATTCAGCTAACCTGGGGTGAAGCACAAGAATTTGCAGTTCTAACAAGTTCTGAGATGAAACTAATGCTGCCAATCATGAAACCACAGCTTGAGAACCGTTGTGTTAGGTGCTAATAGGAATTTAAGGAAAAGCTGACTTATGGAAAAAAGACTTACACCTCTGTTAGAATTGGTCCTATGTTGACTAGAAATGGCGAGAGTGGGCATCCTTGCCTTGTTCCTAATCTTAGGGCTTTCAGTTTTTCACTATTGAGTATGATGTTAGTTGTGGCTTGTCATATATGACCTTTTTTATGTTGAACAAGTTTCCTTCTATTTCTAGCTTTTTTTTAAATTGAGATGTAATTGACATATGTCATTAGTTTCAGTTGTATAACATAATTCCTTATTTGTAAATATTGCAATATGATCACCACAATAAGTCTAGTTAATGTCCATTACCACACATAGTTACAAATTGTGTGATAAGAACCTTTAAGATTAACTCTTTTATCAACTTTCAAATACACAATAAAGTATTAATAACTTTAGTCACCATGCTATGCGTTACATCCCCATGACTTATGTTGGGCTGCACCCCACAGGCCTACAAAGCCTGTGCTTGCCCAGCCTCAAGACCAAAGAAAGAGCCCGGCGTCAGCTACAGAGACATCAATGGTTTAATGAATGGGGACAGATCTTACATGTCTGAAGCAAGGTCCAGGAGTGACCACCATGTGCGTGTGCCGCAGACAGCAGGCAGGACGTGGTAGTGGTATTTGCTGGGGGTGCGGGGAGGTGGGAGATTACCAGTTACAGGGGAATTGACATCAGGTGGGCTCATTAGTTACCAGGGAAACCAGTGGAGGGGCAAGCTCCTCACTGCCCCTTTGATGAGAACAGTCACTAGCTGGGGCCTGGGGCAAGTATGCAGGAAGGTCAGTCATGTGAGTAGCATGTAGGTGAAGCAGGCACTGGTCGAACAGGGGATGTACAGAGAGCAAGACAACAGCCACCTTGAGTGGCCTGACCATACAACTTATTTATTTTCTAACTGGAAGTTTGTACCTTTTGACCCCACATTTCACCCAACCCACCCCCGCCTATGGCAACCACCAATCTGTTCTCTGTATCTATGAGTTTGGTTTTTTCTTTTTTTTTTTTTTTGGTTCTGTTTTTAGATTCCTCATATAAGAATAATGAAATCATACATTATTTGATTTCTTTTGTCTGGCTTATTTTACTTAGCATAATGCTCAAGTTTCTCCATGTTATTGCAAAAGGCAAGATTTCCTTCTTTTTTATGGTGATTAAGATTCCATTGTATAAATATATACCACATTTTCTTTATCCATTTATCCTTCAATGGACTGTTTCCATATCTTGGCTATTGTAAATAATGCTGCAATGGACATGGGGGTGCATATACTTTTCAAGTTAGTGTTTTCATTTTCATTGGATCAATACCCAGAATTAAACTGGCGAATCATATGGTAGTTCTATTTTTAGTTTTTTGAGGAGCCCTCCCCCCTACTATTTTCCTTAGTGGCTTACACCAATTTGCATTCCCACCAACACCTCACAGTTTCCATATCCCTGCACATCCTCTCCAGCATTTGTTAGGGTTTTTTTTGTCTTTCTGATAATAGCCATTCTAATGGGTGTGAGGTGCTACCTCATTGTGGTTTTGATTTGTAGTTCACTGATGATTGGTGATGCTGAACACCTTTTCATGTAGCTGTTGGCCATCTGTATGCATTCTTTGAAAAAAAAAATCTATTCAAATTCTCTACTCAGTTTTTAATCAACTTGTTTTTCTGTGTGGGTTTTTTTTTTTTTTTTTTTTTTTTTTTGCTATTGAGTTGTATGAGTTATTTCCATATTTTGGATGTTAACCATTTGTTATATATTCCTATCAGAAGTCTCTTCAGGAAAATCTAGGATTTTACTATCAAGTGCTCAAAGTACTTCCACCTTCTACCCACTACCTAATTCAAAGCCATGTCCACATTTTCTGTTACTTCTGATAGCAGCACCCCACTTTCCAGTACCAAAATCTTTATTAGTTTCCAGACAGACATTAGGGCTGTCATGAGAAAGTGTCACAAACTGGGTATCTTAAAGCAACAGAAATGTATTCTCTTGTAGTCTTGAAGGCTAGCAGTTCAAAATCATGGTGTTAACAGAGCCATGTTTTCTCCTCCTGAAACTCTGGACAGAGTCTTTTCTTACCACTTCTTAGCCTCCAGTGGTGGCCACAACCCTTGTTGTTCCTTAGCTTGTAGCTGTATCATGACAATTTGTGCTTCTGTTATCACATGGTATTCTCCCTGAGTCTCTGAATCCAAATTTCTCTCTACTTATTAGGATACCAGTCGTACTGAGTTGGGGCTCAGCCTAATGACCTCTTGGTAAGTTTACTGCATCTACAAATATCCTGTTTATAAACAAGGTCACATTCCCAGGTACCAGGGGTTAGGACTTAAACATATATTTTGGGGGACACAATTCAACCCATAACTGAGACCAAGCCAATCCCAGAAACCAAAGTGAGTCCAGCATTCCAGCCATCTCACTAGGTAATACATATGAGTGATTTTATAATCAAGTCTTTTCTTTCCTTTTTCTTTTCCCACCTCCAGTAAGGATTTGTTCGTACTATAACTTATGTGTCCTTTACCTTTTGCTAGAGACACAATTCTTTTTCCCCTGGACTTTGTTAATATCCCTTTCATTCAACAAGAAAGAATTACCAGGTTGACTTTCTTCCCAGGATTTATATTCATATATTGATTTCTTTCTGCATGGCTCAAAGCAGAAAGAAATAACATTCCAGAGAAACCGTTGAATGATAGTTCACAAGAGGGAAAAGGGAAGCCCCTTATGTAGGACTGGGGTACATTCTGAATACATTGGGAGACAGTCTAAGAGAAATAGGATCGATTTTGCATTGGTTGCAATTTCTGAGTTAAGAGAAGTGGGGATAAAGTAAGGGTTGAATACAATAATGTGATGAAGGTATTTAGCAACTGGGTAACACCAGTAATAGATGGGTATAGAAATGTAGGTCTGGGACCATCATTAATAAGAAAGCAGTCATCATTTAAAGACGGGGTTGTTTTAGCATTCTCCAGCTGAAACATGTCTTGCCTTCAGGAAAAACAATGTTTCCTGTTAACTTCCCAGCTGGCTTTATCTGTGTCTGTCCTCCCAAACTGAAAATTGCTGGGCTGCTTTTCTCCTTTTCAGTCCAAGTTGCTTTTTCTCTTTTTAAGTCTGGAGTGTTCTTTGCTCTTTCATGACTAAAATTCTATGTGGTGTGGATTGTTGCCAAGTATCCTCACTTAGTGTTGTCTAAAGATCACTGCAATTGTCAGTTTCTTCATAAATCCTGCTCCTTAAAAGCTATGTTTTCATGGAGGACATTTTGTTTTTAATCTCTTCTGCCTTTTGCTGTTGCTTTTGGTTGATTTGGGGAGAAGAGTGAGTTAAGCAATGTCATACTTCCCCATACATTTGTTTAACATCTTTATTGGAGTATAATTCCTTTACAATGGTGTGTTAGTTTCTGCTGCATAACAAAGTGAATCAGCTATATGTATGCATATCACCATATACCTTCCCTCTTCCGTCTCCCTCCCACCATCCCTATCCCACCTCTCGAGGGGGACACAAAGCGGTGAGCTGATCTCCCTGGGCTATGTGGCTGCTTCCCACTAGCTATCTATTTTACATTTGGTAATGTATATATGTCCATGCCACCCTCACTTCATACAAGCTTACCCTTCCCCCTCCCGTATCCTCAAGTCCATTCTCTATGTCTGCGTCTTTATTCCTGTCCGGCCACTAGGTTCATCAGAATCTTTTTTTTTTTTTTTTTTTTTTTTTTATATTCCATATATATCTGTTAGCATACAGTATTTGTTTTTCTCTTTCGAGTTACTTCACTCTGTATGACAGTCACCAGGTCCATCTATGTCACTACAAATAACTCAATTTCATTTCTTTTTATGCCTGAGTAATTCCATTGGATATATGTGCCACGTCTTCTTTATCCATTCATCTGTTGATGGACACTTAGCTTGCTTCCATGTCCTGGCTATTGTAAATAGAGCTGCAATGAACATTATGCTACATGACTCTTTTTGAATTATGGTTTTCTCAGGGGTATATGCCCAGTAGTAGGATTGCTGGCTCATATGGTAGTTCTACTTTTAGGTTTTGAGGAACTTCCATACTATTCTCCATAGTGGATGTATCAACTTACAATCCCACCACCAGTTCAAGAGGGTTCCCCCTTTTTTCCACACCCTCTCCAGCATCGACTGTTTGTAGATTTTTTGATGATGGCCATTCGGACGAGTGTGAGGTGATGCCTCATTGTAGTTTTGATTTGCATTTCTCTAATGATTAGTGATGCTGAGCATCCTTTCATGTGTTTGTTGGAAGTCTGTATATCTTCTTTGGAGAAATATCTATTTAGTTCTTCTGCCCATTTTTGGATTGGGTTGTTTGTTTTTATGAGATTGAGCTGCATGAGCTGCTTTTATATTTTGAAGATAAATCCTCTGTCAGTTGCTTCATTTGGAAATACTTTCTCCTATTCTGAGGGTTCTCTTTTCATCTTGTTTATGGTTTCCTTTACTGTGCAAAAGCTTTTAACTTTCATTAGGTCCCATTTGTTTATTTTTGCTTTTATTTCCATTTTTCTAGGAGGTGGGTCAAAAAGGATCTTGCTGTGATTTATGTCATAGAGTGATCTATGTTTTCCTCTAAGAGTTTGATAGTGTCTGGCTTTACATTTAGGTCTTTAATTCATTTTGAGCTTATTTTTGTGTATGGTGTTAGGGAGTGTTCTAATTTCATTCTTTTACATGTACCTGTCCAGTTTTCCCAGCACCATTTACTGAAGAGGCTGTCTTTTCTCCACTGTATATTCTTGCCTCCTTTATCAAAGATAAGGTGACCGTATGTGTGTGGGTTTATCACTGGGCTTTCTATCCTGTTCCATTGATCTATATTTCTGTTTTTGTGCCAGTACCATACTGTCTTGATTACTGTAGCTTTCTAGCATAGTCTGAAGTCCGGGAGCCTGATTCCTCCAGCTCCATTTTTCTTTCTGAAGATTGCTTTGGCTATTCGGGGTCTTTTCTGTTTCCATACAAATTGTGAAATTTTTCGTTCTAGTTCTGTGAAAAAAGCCATTGGTAGTTTGATAGGGATTGCACTGAATTTGTAGACTTCTTTGTGTAGTATAGTCATTTTCACAATGTTGATTCTTCCAATCCAAGAACATGGTATATCTCTCCATCTGTTTGTATCATCTTTAATTTCTTTCATCAGTTTCTTATAGTTTCCTGCATACAGGTCTTTTGTCTCCTTAGGTAGGTTTATTCCTAGGTATCTTATGCTTATGTTGCAGTGGTAAATGGGAGTGTTTCCTTAATTTATCCTTCAGATTTTTCATCATTAGTGTATAGGAATGCAAGAGATTTCTGTGCATTAATTTTGTATCTTGCTACTTTACAAAATTCGTTGATTACCTCTAGTAGTTTTCTGATTGCATCTTTAGGATTCACTATGTATAGTATCATGTCATCTGCAAACAGGGACATCTTTACTTCTTTTCTAATTTGGATTCCTTTTATTTATTTTTCTTCTCTGATTGCTGTGGCTAAAACTTCCAAAACTATGTTGAATAATAGTGGTGAGTGTAGGCAACCTTCTCTTGTTCCTGATCTTAGTGGAAATGGTTTCAGTTTTTCACCTTTGAGAATGATGTTGGCTGTGGGTTTGTCATATATGGCCTTTATTATGTTGAGGAAAGTTCCCTCTATGCCTACTTTCTGGAGGGTTTTTATCATTAATGGGTGTTGAATTTTGTTGAAAGCTTTTTCTGCCTCTATTGAGATGATCACATGGTTTTCTCCTTCACTTGGTTAATATGGTGTATCACATTGATTGATTTGCATATATTGAACAATCCTTGCATTCCTGGGATAAACCCCACTTGATCATGGTGCATGATCCTTTTAATGTGCTGTTGGACTCTGTTTGCTAGTATTTTGTTGAGGGTGTTTTAACCCATGGTTATCAGTGATACTGGCCTACAGTCTTCTTTTTTTGTGGCATCTTTTTCTGGTTTTGGTATCAGGGTGATGGTGGCCTTGTGGAATGTGTTTGGGAGTGTTCCTCCTTCTGCTATATTTTGGAAGAGTTTGAGAAGGATAGGCGTTAGCTCTTCTCTAAATGTTTGATAGAATTCACCTATGAAACCATCTGGTCCTGGGCTTTTGTTTGTTGGAAGATTTTTAATCACAGTTTCAATTCCAGTGCTTGTGACTGGTCTGTTTATATTTTCTGTTTCTTCCTGGTTAAGTTTTGGAAGGTTGTGCTTTTCTAAACATTTATCCATTTCTTCCAGGTTGCCCATTTTATTGGCATATGGTTGCTTGTAGTAATCTCTCATGATCTTTTGTATTTCTGCAGTGTTAGTACCAGTGGGTAAGATTGGTTCAGTGGTTGTGTAGGCTTCCTGGTGGAGGGGACTGGTGCTTGTGTTCTAGTGGATGAGACTAGATCTTGTCTTTCTGATGGGCAGGATCGCATCTGGTGGTGTGTTTTGGGGTATCTGTGACCTTATTATTTTAGGCAGCCTCTCTGCTAATGGATGGGCTTGTGTTCCTGTCTTGCTAGTTGTTTGGTATAGGGTGTCCAGCACTGTAGCTTGCTGGTTTTTGAATTGACCTGGGTCTTAGCATTGAGATAGAGATCTCTGTGAAAGCTTTCACTATTTAATATTACGTGGAACCAGGAGGTCTCTGGTGGACCAATGTCCTGAACTCAGCTCTCCCACCTCAGAGGCTCAGGCCGGACACCTGGCCAGAGCACCAAGACACTGTCAGCCACTCAGAAGAAAACGGAGGAAAGAGGGGAAAGATGGCGGAAGAGTAAGACGCGGAAATTACCTTCCTCCCCACAGATACATCAGAAATACATCTACACGTGGAGCAACTCCTACAGAACACCTACTGAACGCTGGCAGAAGACCTCAGACCTCCCAAAAGGCAAAAAACTCCCCACATACCTTGGCAGGACAAAAGAAAAAAGAATAAACAGAGAAAAAAGGATAGGGACGGCACCTGCACCAGTGGGAGAGAGCTGTGAAGGAGGAAAGGTTTCCACACACTAGAAGCCCCTTCGCGGGCGGAGACTGCGGGTGGCAGAGGGGGGAAGCTTCGGAGCCACGGAGAGCGCAGCTGCAAGGGTGCAGAGGGCAAAGCGGAGAGATTCCCGCACAGAGGATCGGTGCCGACAGGCACTCACCGAGAGGCTAGTCTGCTCACCCATGGGGGCAGGCGAGGCTGGGAGCTGAGTCTTGGGCTTCGGTTGGAGCACAGGGAGAGGACTGGGTTTGGCGGCGTGAACACAGCCTGCAGGGGTTAGTGCACCACGGCTAGCCAGGAGGGCGTCTGAGGAAAAGTCTGAACCTGCCGAAGAGGCAAGAGACTTTTTCTTCCCTCTTTGTTTCCTGGTGCACGAGGAGAAGGGATTAAGAGCGCTGCTTAAAGGAGCTCCAGAGAAAGGCACGAGCTATGAGTGGACCCCAGAGACGGGCATGAGACGCTAAGGCTGCTGCTGCAGCCACCAAGAAGCCTGTGTGCGAGCACCGGTCACTATACACACTACCTCTCCCAGGAGCCTGTGCAGCCCGCCACTGCCAGAGTCACGGGATCCAGGGACAACTTCCCCGGGAGAATGCATGGCGCGCCTCAGGCTGGTGCAATGTCACACTGGCCTCTGCCACCACAGGCTAACCCCGCACTCTGTACCCCTTCCTTCCACCGGCCTGAGTGAGCCAGAGCCCCCGAATCAGCAGCTCCTTTAACCCCGTCCTGTCTGAGTGAATAACACACAGCCTCCCGGCGACCTACACGCAGAGGCGGGGCCAAATCCAAAGTTGAGTCCTGGGAGCTGTGCGAAAAAAGAATAGAAAGGGAAATCTCCGCCAGCAGCCTCAGGAGCAATGGATTAAATCTCCACAATCAACTTGCTGTACCTGCATCTGTGGAATACCTGAATAGACAATGAATCATCCCAAATTGAGGAAGTGGACTTTGAGAGCAAAATTTATTATTTTTTCCCCTTTTCCTCTTTTTGTGAGTGTGTATGTGTATGCTTCTGTGTGAGATTTTGTACGCATAGCTTTGCTTTCACCATTTGTCCTAGGGTTCTATACGTCTGTTTTTTTGTTGTTGTTGTTTTGGGTTTTTTTTTACTTAAAAAAATTTTTTATTAGTAATTATTTTTATTTTAATAACATTATTTTATTTTATCTTACTTTATTTTATTTTATTTTATATTCTTTCTTTCTTTCTTTCTTTCTACATTTTCGCCCTTTTATTCTGAGCCATGTGGATGAAAGGCTCTTGGTGCTGCAGCCAGGAGTCAGTGCTGTGCCTCTGAAGTGGCAGAGCCAGTTTCAGGACACTGGTCCACAAGAGACCTCCCAGCTCCACGTAATATCAAATGGCAAAAATCTCCCAGAGATATCCATCTCAACACCAACACCCAGCTTCACTCAACAACCAGCAAGCTACAGTGCTGGACACCCTATGCCAAACAACTAGCAAGACAGGAACACAACCCCACCCATTAGCAGAGAGGCTGCCTAAAATCATAATAAGTCCACAAACACCTCAAAACACACCACCAGACGTGGACCTGCCCACCAGAAAGACAAGATCCAGCCTCATCCATCACAACACAGGCACTAGGCCCCTCCACCAGGAAGCCTACTCAACACACTGAACCAAGTTTAGCCACTATGGAGAGACACCAAACACAATGGGAACTACGAACCTGAAGCCTGCAAAAAGGAGACCCCAAACACAGTAAGATAAGCAAAATGAGAAGACAGAAAAACACACAGCAGGTGAAAGATCAAGAGAAAAACCCACCAAACCTAACAAATGCAGAGGAAATAGGCAGTCTACCTGAAAAAGAATTCAGAATAATGATAGTAAAGATGATCCAAAATCTTGGAAATAGAATAGACAAAATGTAAGAAACATTTAACAAGGACCTAGAAGAACTAACGATGAAACAAGCAACAATGAACAACACAATAAATAAAATTAAAAATACTCTAGAAATGATCAATAGCAGAATAACTGAGGCAGAAGAACAGATAAGTGACCTGGAAGATAAAATAGTGGAAATAACTACTGCAGAGCAGAATAAAGAAAAAAGAATGAAAAGAACAGAGGACAGTCTCAGAGACCTCTGGGACAACATTAAATGCACCAACATTCGAATTATAGGGGTTCCAGAGAAGAAGAGAAAAAGAAAGGGACTGAGAAAATATTGAAGAGATTATAGCTGAAAAATTCCATAATATGGGAAAGGAAATAGTTAATCAAGTCCAGGAAGCACAGAGAATCCCATGCAGGATAAATCCAAGGAGAAACATGTCAAGAAACATATTAAGCAAACTGTCAAAAATTAATACAAAGAAAACATATTAAAAGCAGCAAAATAAAAAACAAAAATAACACACAAGGGAATCCCCATAAGGTTAACAGCTGATCTTTCCACAGAAACTCTGAAATCCAGAAGGGACTGGCAGGACATATTTAAAGTGATGAAGGAGAAAAAACTACAATCAAGATTACTCGAACCAGCAAGTATTTCATTCAGATTTGATGGAGAAATTAAAAACTTTACAGACAAGCAAAAGCTGAGAGAGTTCAGCACCACCAAACCAGCTTTACAACAAATGCTAAAGGATCTTCTCTAGGAAAGAATCACAAGAGAAGGAAAAGACTTGCAATAACAAACCCAAAACAACTGACAAAATGGGAATAGGAACATACATATCAATAATTACCTTAAATGTAAATGGATTAAATGCTCCCACCAAAAGACACAGACTGGCTGAATGGATACAAAAACAAGACCCATATATATGCTGTCTACAAGAGACCCACTTCAGACCTAGAGACACATACAGACTGAAAGTGAGGGGATGGAAAAATATATTCCATGCAAAGGGAAACCAAAAGAAAGCTGAAGTAGCAATTCTCATATAAGACACAATAGACTTTAAAATAAAGACTATTAGAAGAGACAAAGGAGGACACTACATAATGATCAACGGATCAATCCAAAAAGAAGATAAAACAATTGTAAATATTTATGCACCCAACATAGGAGCACCTCAATACATAAGGCAAATACTAACAGCCATAAAAGGGGAAATCGACAGTAATACATTCATAGTAGGGGACTTTAACACCCCACTTTCACCAATGGACAGATCATCCAAAATGAAAATAAATAAGGAAACACAAGCTTTAAATGATACATTAAACAAGATGGACTTAATTGATATTTATAGGGCATTCCATCCAAAAACAACAGAATACACATTTTTCTCAAGTGTTCATGGAACATTCTCCAGGATAGATCATATCTTGGGTCACAAATCAAGCCTTGGTAAATTTAAGAAAATTGAAATTGTATCA
The DNA here is from genome assembly GCF_949752795.1 of Hyperoodon ampullatus. Classification (NCBI taxonomy): domain Eukaryota; kingdom Metazoa; phylum Chordata; class Mammalia; order Artiodactyla; family Ziphiidae; genus Hyperoodon; species Hyperoodon ampullatus. The sequence continues at coordinate 75,258,656 of NC_136917.1, read as the reverse complement.
AATATCTTTTCCGACCACAATGCTATGAGACTCGATATCAATTACAGGAAAAGATCTGTAAAAAATACAAACACATGGAGGCTAAACAATACACTACTTAATAACAAAGTGATCACTGAAGGAATCAAAGAGGAAATTTAAAAATACCTAGAAACAAATGACAATGGAGACACGACGACCCAAAACCTATGGGATGCAGAAAAAGCAGTTCTAAGAGGGAAGTTTATAGCAATACAATCCTACCTTAAGAAACAGGAAAGATCTCGAATAAACAATCTAAACTTGCACCTAAAGAAATTAGAGAAAGAAGAACAAAGATCCCCAAAGTTAGCAGAAGGAAAGAAATCATAAAGATCAGATCAGAAGTAAATGAAAAAGAAATGAAGGAAATGATAGCAAAGATCAATAAAACTAAAAGCTGGTTCTTTGAGAAATAAACAAAATTGATAAACCATTGGCCAGACTCATCAAGAAAAAAAGGGAGAAGACTCAAATCAATAGAATTAGAAATGAAAAAGCAGAAGTAACAGCTGACACTGCAGACATACAAAAGATCATGAGAGATTACTACAAGCAACTCTATGCCAATAAAATGGACAACCTGGAAGAAATGCACAAATTCTTAGAAATGCATAACCTGCCAAGACTGAGTCAGGAAGAAATAGAACATATGAACAGACCAATCACAAGCACTGAAATTGAAACTGTGATTAAAAATCTTCCAACAAGCAAAAGCCCATGACCAGATGGCTTCACAGGCCAATTCTATCAAACATTTAGAGAAGAGCTAACACCTATCCTTCTCAAACTCTTCCAAAATATAGCAGAGGGAGGAACACTCCCAAACTCATTCTACGAGGCCACCATCACCCTGAAACCAAAACCAGACATGGATGTCACAAAGAAAGAAAACTACAGGCCAATATCACTGATGAACATAGATGCAAAAATCCTCAACAAAACACTAGCAAACAGAATCCAAAAGCACATTAAGAGGATCATACACAATGATCAAGTGTGATTTATTCCAGGAGTGCAAGGATTCTTCAATATACGCAAATCAATCAATGTGATACACCATATTAACAAATTGAAGGAGAAAAACCGTATGGTCATCTCATTAGATGCAGAGAAAGCTTCCGACAAAATTCAATGCCCATTTATGATGAAAACCCTCCAGAAAGGAGGCATAGAGGGAACTTTCCTCAAAACAATAATGGCCATAGATGACAAACCCACAGCCAACATCGTCCTCAATGGTGAAAAACTGAAACCATTTCCTCTAAGATCAAGAACAAGACAAGGTTGCCCACTCTCACCACTATTATTCAACATAGTTTTGGAAGTTTTAGCCACAGGAATCAGAGAAGAAAAGGAAATAAAAGGAACCCAAATCAGAAAAGAAGTAAAGCTGTCACTGTTTGCAGATGACATGATACTATACATAGAGAATCCTAAAGATGCTACCAGAAAACTACTAGAGCTAATCAATGAATTTGGTAAGGTAGCAGGATACAAAATTAATGCACAGGGCTTCCCTGGTGGCGCAGTGGTTGAGAGTCTGCCTGCCGATGCAGGGGACGCGGGTTCGTGCCCCGGTCCGGGAAGATCCCACATGCCACGGAGCGGCTGGGCCCGTGAGCCATGGCCGCTGAGCCTGCGCGTCCAGAGCCTGTGCTCCTCAGTGGGAGAGGCCACAACAGTGAGAGGCCTGTGTACCGCAAAAAAAAAAAAAAAAAAAAAAAAAATTAATGCACAGAAGTCTCTGGCATTCCTATACACTAATGATGAAAAATCTGAAAGTGAAATCAAGAGAACACTCCCATTTACCACTGCAACAAAAAGAATAAAATATCTAGGAATAAACCTACCTAAGGAGACAAAAGACCTGTATGCAGAGAATTATAAGACACTGATGAAAGAAATTAAAGATGATACAAATAGATGGAGAGATACAACATGTTCTTGGATTGGAAGAATCAACATTGTGAAAATGACTCTACTACCTAAAGCAATCTACAGATTCAATGCCATCCCTGTAAAACTACCACTGGCATTTTTCACAGATCTAGGACAAAAAATTTCACAATTTGTATGGAAACACAAAAGACCCCAAATAGCCAAAGCAATCTTGAGAACAAAAAACGGAGCTGGAGGAATCAGGCTCCCTGACTTCACACTGTACTACAAAGCTACAGTAATCAAGACAGCATGGTACTGGCACAAAAACAGAAATATAGATCAATGGAACAGGATAGAAAGCACAGAGATAAACCAATGCACATATGGTCCCCTTATCTTTGATACAGGAGGCAGGAATGTACAGTGGAGAAAGGACAGCCTCTTCAATAAGTGGTGCTGGGAAAACTGGACAGGGGCATGTAAAAGTATGAGATTAGAACACTACCTAACACCATACACAAAAATAAGCTCAAAATGGATTAAAGACCTTAATGTAAGGCCAGAAACTATCAAACTCTTAGAGGAAAACATATGCAGAACACTCCATGACATAAATCACAGCAAGATCCTTTTTGACCCACGTCCTAGAGAAATGGAAATAAAAATAAACAAATGGGACCTAATGAAACTTAAAAGCTTTTGCACAGCAAAGGAAACCATAAACAAGACCAAAAGACAACCCTCAGAATGAGAGAAAATATCTGCAAATGAAGCAACTGACAAAGGATTAATCTCCAAAATTTACAAGCAGCTCATGCAGCTCAATACCAAAAAACAAACAACTCAATCCAAAAATGGGCAGAAGAGCTAAATAGATATTTCTCCAAAGAAGATATACAGACTGCCAACAAACACATGAAAGAATGCTCAACATCATTAATCATTAGAGAAATGCAAATCAAAACTACAATGAGATGTCATCTCACACAGTTCAGAATGGTCATCATCAAAAAATCTAGAAACAATAAATGCTGGAAAGGGTGTCGAGAAAAGGGAACACTCTTGCACTGCTGGTGTGAATATGAATTGGTACAGCCACTATGGAGGACAGTATGGAGGTTCCTTAAAAAACTAAAAATAGAACTACCATATGACCCAGCAATCCCACTACTTGGCATATACCCTGAGAAAACCATAACTCAAAGAGAGTCATGTACCAAAATGTTCATTGCAGCTCTATTTACAATAGCCAGGAGATGGAAACAACCTAATTGTCCATCATCAGATAAATGGATAAAGAAGATGTGGCGTATATATACAATGGAATATTACTCAGCCATAAAAAGAAATGAAATTGAGTTATTTGTAGTGAGGTGCATGGATCTAGAGTCTGTCATACAGAGTGAAGTAAGTCAGAAAGAGGAAGACAAATACCGTATGCTAACACGTATATATGGGATTTAAGGGAAAAAATGTCATGAAGAACCTAGGGGTAAAACAGGAATAAAGACACAGACCTACTTGAGAATGGACTTGACGATATGGGGAGGGGGAAGGGTAAGCTGTGACAAAGCGAGAGAGAGGCATGGACATATATACACTACCAAACGTAAGGTAGATAGCTTGTGGGAAGCAGCCACATAGCACAGGGAGATCAGCTCGGTGCTTTGTGACCAACTGGAGGGGTGGGATAGGGAGGGTGGGAGGGAGGGAGATGCAAGAGGGAAGGGATATGGGAACAGATGTATATGTATAACTGATTCACTTTGTTATAAAGCGGAATCTAATACACCATTGTGAAGCAATTATATTCCAATAAAGTTGTAAAAAAAAAAAAAGAAATTTAATAAAAAAAAGAGAAAGAGCAACCAAACCAAATCCAAATCCACCAATGATAACAAGTGCTTAAAAGTATACAAAAAAAAAAAAAAAAAAAGGACAGGGCTTCCCTAGTGGTTCAGTGGTTAAGAATCCGCCTGCCAGTACAGGGGACACGGGTTTGAGCCCTCGTCTGGGAAGATCCCACATGCCCCAGAACATGCACCAGAACCACTGAGCCTGCACTCTAGATCCCGTGAGCTACAACTACTGAACCTGCATACCTAGAGCCCATGCTCCACAACAAGAGAAGCCACTGCAATGAGAAGTCCACACACCACAACGAAGAGTAGCCCGCCCCTCACCGCAACTAACAAAAACCTGCGTGCAGCAACAAAGACTCAATGCAGGGGAAAAAAAAAAAAAAAAAAAAAAAACAGTCCAGGAGGACTACTAATTGTCCAGAACTTTCAGGATGAACTTATTGGTTCTTACCCAAATCCTGTGTGTTTAACACACAGAAAAAACACAGGCACATTTATTATTATTCTTATTAAGCAAGAAAAGAACAACTATTTGTCACACCAGACATCATAATCACTCTTATTAAAGCTGATCTTCAAGCTTGCCCCTTGTCATGTGTGCTTGAAGATGAAGAAATTCAGCCTTCAATTTTCCTAATGGTTTAACATGAAGTCACACCTCAAATTCTTATCTCAGACAGATATATGATTGGATGTGTGGATGTGTGTGTATGAGTTGATTTCATTCTAATAAATTGGTGAATGGATGTGAATATACTCCCAGAGTGATATATAAGATATTTTTTATCATCATTGTTGGACAGGAGGCACTGTTTGTTATTGGTGAAGATACAACATTAGTCATATAGTTTCCACACTCAAAGGCTTTAAAATGCAATATTGATATTGGAGTAAAGCAACTATATAAATAACTATAATTCAAAGCAGAAGATAAAGTCTTCTATAGATAACTGTAAACAAAGGGGAAAAAATGCCAGGAGCATGAGAAATAGCTTCATGAAAAATCTTCACTGGATGCTTTGATCCACACAGTAATCTTACCAGATACACAGAAGGGAGGTGACTATTATGCTCACTTTATAAATGCTCTGAGCATCTATTTTTTTAGTCCACATTCATCCAGCCAAGGGGTAGTAGAATCATTTTTGTAACTTAAGTCATCAAAATTCAAATGTAGAAGAAACTATGTATTCTACTTTCGAGTGCCACCCTCTATTTCTAATCAGCTAACTGACTTAAGCTAAATCATTTTTTTAAATATCCTATGGTTATTGTATCCTCTGGTATAAAAGCTGATATTTTTATATCGATGGTCCTAAGTCAGTTATCAAGTCTGTTAGAGTTGTAACTTTGTCATATACCAAAATAAATTTAGAAGTTTCCATTTGTAAATTACAGGGGAAGCAAATAGAAAGTGTAAATTTCCACAAAGAAAATATGAAATACACTATTTTGAAGGTAATCTATGACTCAGAGAAATATACCCAAATAAATAATTTTGGAAAACTGATATTAGATAAATAATAGTGTGGAAAAGAATCCAATAATGGGCAAGTGGCCATTGTTTTGCTTTTTCTTCTTTTAATTTAGTGGTTTATTTGGAATTCCTTATTCCAGTTTCTTGTAAAAAGAATCGGGTGCTGTTGTTTCATTCTTCACCATGCGTGGGTGATTATGGAGGAGGATGGCTGTCTGTCAAAAGCAGATGATGCCCACGGAATGTCTGAAAATATAAAACTGCTTATTGGAAAATGATTGCTTGGGTTTATCTGTCATGCACAGACTGCCTGGTTGACAGACACTGAAATCTGAGTGAGACAGTTGTGTTGACATGTAGTACTGAAAACAACCCTTTAATTCTTAATTAGCTGTAGTAAATGAATTTTCTTAATTCTTCAAAGTAGGCACTTGAAAATTAATCACTGACATATAAAACTGCATATATTCAATGTTATTCCATTATCAGCAAATAAAGCAATTATTATTCACCTTGTTACATTTTCAAATATTATAAAACTGCATGTGTGCTTAACTGATTGTAATATTTTAAAATTCCAAACTGTTAACACTTCCTTTCATTATTCATTTATGCATACAGATGTTATTTATATTTTTAAAAAATCTAGCCATAATAGGCTAGCACTATTGTGGTAAAATTATATCTATTGACAAAAATTCTTAATAATCAATCAAATGTAAATCTTACACTTGTACAGGAAGATGAATGAACATGATAAACATATTATCTGACTAAACTCCATGCAGAATTTATAGGACTACCAAAATTCTCTTTGTGATTCAAATAGTATATGAAATGAATGGACAGAGATGAAGTAATTAGTAGTAGTAGTAATATACTCTCCCTGTATCCTTGTTAAAAATGGAATTTTAGAAAAATTAATAAATACAATGACTAGCTGAAAGTAATTCTGAGTTGCTGAATTCCCACAATCTATACCAAAGTTTTTATTCCCATTCTTTTTATAAGTTGTACACTTTTGTTAGGAAAAAGAACTCAATATTTTAGGGAAATTCATATAGGCATGCTGATTATTTTCACTTTTGGAACTATATGAAATTGAAGTCTAATTAGTATATAGCAGCTATCTGTGCCAGTATTTCCCAGGCAGGATAAATATTTACATCCTTGAATTCTCCTTTCACCTACCAGTCTACTAAAATGTCTAAGAATATTAGCGAAGATTGGTGAAGGATTTGTATTAATTATGCATTAATCACCTTAGCCATTCAACTTGTTGAAAAGATTCACAGGACTACAACAGCTTATTCTCTGGGAAGAGCTCTAGTACAAGTACAAGATACAGTACAACAATAGCAAGAAAGGCATATGCATTGAAAGAAATCTAAGGTCACAGATACAGGCCACTCTCTCCTCTCTCACCTGAGCCTTATAAAATATATTTTTATCTCCTCCAGTTTGGAAGCACCACCTATATGTATATCAAGTGCCCTGAGAGAAGGAAGTCCAAAATCTGCTCAGCTCTGGGGGAGAAGAGTCTCATAGTGAGCTGATCATCTAGGCATATTCTAGGCATATTCCAGCTATGTGACCATCTATGATGTGTTTTCCAACATCAAAAATCAATTCTCTAATTCACCAACACCAACTGGCTGTCCAAGAATTCAATTCAATTCCAAGACTAGCTATCCAGAGTCAGCCCAGACCCTACAGGTTAAGGGCACAGTCCCACAAGACTGCCCTGAGACAGCAGCTGCAAATGGGGTACAAGGCTACCTGCACTTCTGCCTGGCTGACTACAAATTGGAAGGTTAGCATGATCCCCCCTCATTCAGGTTCAATAATTTGGTAGAAAAATTCACAGAAGTTGGGAAAGTGCTATATTTACTATTACAGATATATTTTAAAGGATACACCTCAGAAACAGCCAAATGGAAGAGATGCATATTACAAGGTATGGGGGCAGGGATAGTACAGCTTGTCCATGCCCTCTTTATGCATGTTCCCCTGGGAGTGTGTTGATGTGTTCACTAACCTGGAAACTCTCCAAATCTTATTGTTTAGGAGTCTTTATAACCCAATCTCCAGACCTCTCCCTTCCTTAGAAGCCAGGGGGTGGGGGAGCTGAAAGGTTCAACCCTCTAATCACATGATATGTTCTTTTGGTGACTAGCCCCCATCCTGAAGCTATCTCAGAGGCCCCTCAGCCACGAGAGTCATATCATTAGTATACAAAAGACACTCTTATTACTCAGAAAATTGTTTTGGGTAGTAATATTACTTCTTCTAATACATGAACATAGAATATCTTTCTATTTATTTGTATGATCCTCAGATGGGGATCAGCCAGGATAGCAGAGTAGAAATATCCTGAGCTCACCTCCTCTCACAGGCACATGAAAATCACAACTATTTTCAGGACAACCATTGATAAAAAAGAACAGAACCTACTAGAAAAGATCTACAACTAAAGATATAAAGAAGGAATCACAACAAGATGGGAAGGAGGGGAGCAGTTTCAATATAGTCACATCCCATACCCCCAGGTGGGCGACCTACAAATGGGAGAATAATTACAACTTCAGAGTATCTCCCAAAGGAGAGAGAGGTCTGAGCACCACATAGGGCTCCCTGGCCCAGGGGTCCTGCACTAGGAAGACAAGCCCCCAGAGCATTTGGATTTGAAGGCCAGCAGGGCTTAGTTCCAGTAGTCCTAGAGGGTTGGGGGAAATAGACTTCACTCTTAATGGACACACACAAAAATCTCACATGCTCCCAGATCCAGGGCAGAAGCAATAATTTGGTAAGAGCCTGAGTCAGACCTATCTGCTGATCTTGGAGAGTTTCCCAGAGAGGCAGGAGGCAACTGCAATTCACCCTGGGGATGTACACACTAGCAATGGACATTTTTGGAGCTCACTTTACCAGAACACTGGTGTTGGCAAACACCATTTTGGAATCCTCCTTCTAGTTTATTAGCTCCAGAACCTAGCCCCACCTTGGCCCAAAAACCAGTAGGCACCTGTGAGAGATCCCTCAGACCAAGAAACTGCACATGCATACAGTGTCATCCACCAGCAGACAGGCTGCCTTAAGACTCCCAGAGCCCAGAGCCATCCCTGGACATGATCCTGCCCACCAGAGGGCCTAGGACCAGACCCCACACACCAGTGCACAGGCACTAGACCCAGGAGCCCCAGGGCCATCCAGCCAGAGACCACAGGACCCAGCTCCACTCACCAGTGGGCAGGTACCAGTCCCAGAATCCTCTAGGCCCCAGCCTCACCCTCTAAGGAGCATGTTCTAGACCTTGGGCCCACCTCCAACCACCAATGGGCAGACCCCAGCCCCAAGAAAATTGCAGCCCCACAGTCTGCAGACCTGGCCTCCCTTTCAGCAGCCCAGATCCTGCCCTAGGACTGGCTGGGTCCTGCCCCCACCCACTAGCAGGCCAACACAAGCTTAGGGACACACTGGACTTTGCAGCCAACTGTGTCAGGAATTCCTCCACACACACAATCAAGCCGACACTACCTATGGGTCCCTTGGGCCCTACAACAAGACCCCAATACCCAGCTCTGCCAGCCAGTACACTGGCACTAGCCCCAGGATTTGGCTTCACCCACCAGTGAGCAGGCAATAGCCCTGGAGACTTCTGGACCCTGACTCCACCCACCAGTGAGCCAGCACTAGCCCCAGGGCTTCCAGGGGGTTCCACAGCCGGCCACCTCATGATCTGGTCCTGCCAACCATTGGCCAACAGCCTCCAGAGAAGGCAGAGCCTGCCAACCAATAGGATTGCCCATACAGCCTGCCACAACATAAGGACACACACAGCACTTATAGGAGGGACCCCTAGAGCATATATTAATAGCTCCAGTGTTGTGAGGAGAGTGCACTGCTGGGAAGCACAGTATGTCTCCTACAAAAGGCCACTTCTCCAAGGTGGGGAAACATAACCAACCTACGAGATACATAAAAATAAAAACAGTAACTTAGGCAAAATGAGGCAACAGAGGAACATATTCCAAACAAAGGAACAAGGTAAAAACCCAGAAAAAGAATTAACTAAAGTGGAGATAAACAATCTTCCCAAGAGAGTTCAGAGTAGTGATCAAAAAGGTGATCAAAGAACTTAGGAGAAGAATAGATGCATAGGGCAAGAAGTCAGAAGTTTTTAACAAGGAGTGAGAAAATATAAAGAACAACCAAACAGAGATGAAGAATGAAACAACAAATATTTGTATCATCTTCAATTTCCTTCATCAATGTCTTATAACTTTCAGAGTTCAGTTCTTTCAACTCCTAGTTTAAGTTTATTCCTAGGTATTTTATTCTTTTTGATGGAATTGTAAATAAAACTGTTTACTTGAATTATTTTTCTGATAGCTCATTATTAGTATATAGAAAAGCAACAGATTTCTGTATATTAATCTTGTATCCTGCAACTTTACTGAATTCACTGATTAGTTCTAATAGTTTTTTTGGTGGAGACTTTACGGTTTTCTATATATAGTATCATGTCATCTGCATATAATGACAGTTTTATTTCTTCCCTTTCAATTTGGATGCCTTTTATTTCTTTTTCTTGTCTGATTGTTGTGGCTAGAACTTCCAATACTATGTTAAATAGATGTGGTGAGAGTGGACATCTTTGTCTTGGCCCTGATTTTAGAGAAAAAGTTTTTCACTGTTGAGTATGATGTTAGCTGTGGGTTTGTCATAAATGGCCTTTATTATGTTGAAATGTATTCCCTCTATACCCACTTTGATAAGAGTTTTTATCATGAATGAATGTTGAATTATGCCAAAAGCTTTGACTGCATCTATTGAGATGATCATGTGATTTTTATCCTTCCTTCTGTTAACATGGTGTATCACACTGATTAATTTCTGGATATTGAACCATCCCTAGAATAATAAATGCCACTTGATTATGGCATATGATCCATTTTATATATTGTTGAAATTGGTTTGCTAAAGTTCTAGACAAGTGAGGGGAGTGTCATAGACAGGAAAATAAGCAGGCCCATATAACTACAGCTAGGCTTGCAGTATCTAGACTACAAAAACGATGTTAGTAAACAGGGGGGGATTATGCTAATGCTAAGGCAGAGACAATCTGTTTTTATACTATTTCCATATAAATGATGATATGCCTTATTGATATGAATATTCCTTAGCCTTTTGTTGTGATAAGATATAGAATTCAGTTAGATACCCCCAAACAGGATAGAAGAAATAACATTTACTTCATATGCAAAATTCCTTATTTTTTACAGCCACCATAATATTACAATTAAATACATTGTTATTAAATACTGATTTGCTATAAATTAAACAAAATGGCTCACTTCTATAGATAATTTGAATGGTGCTACTTGGAAGAAACAGTATAGTGCAAATACCATGACACTTACAGACTACCAGAGCTAAATTTGAAATCCAGTTCTGACAATTACTAGTTACAGATTTGGGGGAAGATTATCTACATTTTTGTGCCTGTTTTCTTATTTTTAAAAATAGGGCTATGTTTTCTTAGAGCAGGGCATTTTCGGAGTTTATAAAAGAATGTGTGTGGCAGTAGTTCCTGGCATAGTATCAGAAGCTACAATGCTACAAATGATCAAAAGCTAGTGATGAAATCTTACTGTATTTTGTAATCTAATTTGTTAATGAAGAACTGCATGTATAAAATGGTTTCAGGAGGGAGTCGAGCTAGGTATATTGACTAAAGAATCATTTATGTAGACATGAAATTTGAGCTAAGAGGCTAGACAAGATATATGGAAAAGTCAAGAGAATAAGATGGAGAGTTCCGATGGTTTATGTCTAAGTTACTTTCAAATCAGAGCCTGTCTATCGATTTATTGAAAAAAAGTATTTCCCCACACGTGTACAAAAAGACAATGAATCTCTCAATAGTTTGCCCAAGTTTATATTCTATTATTACATTTTTATACTGCAATATTCATGAAACTTGTTTGCTTTCATTTCTATAGTCTAATGAGCCATCTAGATGCTAAGTCACACTCAAATCTATTGGCAAGTTATTTTACTACCAAAGAATAATACTATCACTCATCTATGTATAAACAGGGGTTACAATACCCTGAAAAGTTGAGTTTGAAAGATCAGAACTGAACAGCAAAAACTTTATTTCATACTGAAGAGCCAGATGAAAAGCGTACTTATCTATCTGGCTTGTTTAAATGTTTGTTCTATCTTTGGAATCAAGAAGCAATGATTCGGCTTCCCTGCTGGCGCAGTGGTTGAGAGTCCGCCTGCCGATGCAGGGGACATGGTGCCCCTGTCCGGGAGGATCCCACATGCCGGGGAGCGGCTGGGCCCGTGAGCCATGGCCGCGGGGCCTGCGTGTCCGGAGCCTGTGCTCTGCAACAGGAGAGCCACAAAAGTGAGAGGCCCACGTACCGCAAAAAAAAAAAAAAAAAAAAAAGAAGCAATGATTTACCCTATGCCATTTCTGATTATTCCTTTAAAAAGTACATAAAATTATCAGTAGAAGGAATGGCATCTATAATACCTATGTAAAAGGAAGTACGAGATTTTAAATACACACATTCATTGTCCCACTCATATTTGACTGCATATATCATTTGTGGGCCACACAGATGTTTATCAAATGAGTTAGGGACAATGGAAAAACAAACCAAATACTTCCCCTTCTTCACCTACTTTCAGGTGAACTTTGAAACCCTCAACTCCAAATCTAAAACGCAAACTATTCCAAACCTTCTCCTTCATTTGCCAAGTCCTTTATCAACCATGCTCATGGTATGTTTTTACCACCTCATCTTCCACAATACCACCCTCCATCAATACTCCCTATAGAAAAATAATTTTGAAAATTCTGACCTTTTTGTTTGTTTGCTTCTCTATAAATTCTAAGCCTTGAAAAACAAATCTTTATTTTGATAACCATAGAAAATTTATTAACCATAAATGGAAACGAAACTTCTTTTTCCTTGGTCTGCGGCAATACACTTATCCTGGAAATATTTTTCTGTAAAAGTACATTTATAAAGTTTTTCTTTTTCCTTATAAAATGTAATTGACAATTTGACTCCCTCAAAAATGAGCCATGTGATGAATTTAACATATATAACGGGAAAATGCAAACATATACAGAAGAAGAAAAATATGGAAAGCAAAATATGCTTAATGATATTTAAGCTAAATATTTTTAGGTAAATCTTATCATGGCTGGATACAAGTCCATATTCTGAGTACTCAATTGGGATTCAATAATTATACATATAATTTTAAGTATTATGCGGTTTAGATCAGTTACTACAAACATTAAATGTTTATTGTTTCAGCTAACCTATACATCTCACTCTTAATGTTTGCCCTTTCTTAAACACAGTTTTAATCTTAAAGTAACACACACCTCTCTGTCTGTCTCTGTATCTGTCTCTCTCTTCCTCCTTCCTTCCCTCTCCCACCTTTATCTCATTCTGCAGATTAAGCACATTATTCAAATTACGGGTTTTTTTTAGAGGCGGGGGTGAATAATAGGGTATTGGAGAGACACAACAAGAGGAAAAAAAGTCACAAGAAAGATAATAACTAAATAATTTTAGGTGCAAAATTATGTAAGAATATGTTGCCTCTCCCATTTTACAAAGCAACTCAATCCTTCTTTACGCAGATCACATTCAAAACTCAATTAGATGTAAGTAGGAGTTAGCCACAGCTCAACAAACACTTCATCACATTATTTGATTGCATTTAAATTGTTTTTAGGTAATTTAGGGGACAGAAACTCTGGAAATAACACTTTCCCATGACAACAGCCAGGTTCCCTGTTCATCTGTTTTTAAAATTAAATCCCTTTCATCCCCAGTGTGAAAATTTTTAACAAGGTCTGATTTGCTGTTAAATATTGGGCACAATGCTACAAAATTCTATGGTACTTCCAAACAAGGAAGAGGACTTGAATGCTAATCTCAACTCCACCACTAATAGCTCTATTTCAGGCAGTACCCATGTGAATTTCAAACACCAGAATTAGTTTCATAGTCTCTCTCCCTCTTCTGGCCTTTTAAAATATTCTTTAAAAAGTATGAAATCATAACTATTATGCTTTCAGCCTCAGGGTTAGAAGACTTCAATAAAGTAAAATGGGAAATGTCTCAGGAGTTTTCTTACTCCTCCTCCCCCAGTAGTATAAGAGGTACATATAAAATCATCAGCAATAATGCCCTTATAAAAAGGCTAGGTGAATTATGTCTTTGTTGTTTCATTAAACACCCTTTGGTCAATTGTGACACCATCTGGCAAGGGGCACTATTTCTCAAGGCATTCCATAATACATGCAATTGGTACAAAGGTAATAGGTTCTACAAGCAAGAGAGGCACGACATGGTCAGATAAATTTGGACACACCAGGAAAGCTGAACTGAGTAAAAGTAAACAGGTGTTATTACAAGATTTCTCAAAGCTTTCAGTATATTAATTTGAATTATGAAACCCCAAGAATGAGAGTACATGTGTAGTTTCTCAAAGCAGATGGAGGGGGAGGTGCACAGACTTTATAATGAAACAACTGGGCACAGATCCAGATTTAGTTTATTGTCACCCTACATGCTTAGGGGGTGAAAATCCCTCTGAGACTTAGTTTCCTCATCTGCCATATGATGCAGTGGATAAGAGACACACAGTCTCTAAAGACAGACACACTAAGGCTCAGATCCCAGGGCTGTCATTTGTTCACTTGAGTTTTAGGCAAGTTATTACAAGTTCTTTGTATCTTGGAGTTTTCTTTTGAAAAATAAAGGTAGTAACAGTAATATCTAGTCCCAGATTTATTATAAGGATTAGATTGCTTAATCATTTTAAAGTGCCTTAAAGGATAGTTGCTCACTAAAGATGATTTTCTTTCTCTTCATTCCCTTCCATCTCACACCCAGGAGTTCAGAACCTCTGTGTTTCTACCTGGTTATCTTGCTTTTCCCCTGCTTTGCTTTTTTTTCCTGAAACTAGGTCACAACCTCATATTTTTACCCCCTCATTCAATTTGCATGTCATTTTCTGAATGGTCCACCTTATCTTGTCAACAATTGGTATACGGTATGAACTCTGCATATTCATCCCCTCTAAATTCACATGACATTAAAAGGAGACATTAAAGAGCAGCAATGATGCAAAAATATTCAACCACCACACTAGCAAACCGGGTAAATGGTATTCCACAGCAAACTACTGTGTTCTGAGAGTCTAATCTTGCCCTTAATTGCACATGTGATATTGTGCTTCCCTCTGAGAGGAGGCAACTTACATATAACAGGTCATGTAAGAAAAAAAAATGGAATGAGAATGTGGGTTGTTTTGACTCCACAATTTCAGGCTTCAGTTCTTACCTCTGTCAAAAGGAAAAGTTAAACCAAGGTTTTTCCTAACCATGTAATTTAACTGTTACCTCCATACTGTGTATAGAGTGAAAAGAGAGGATTCTGCTGAAGATAATATATACATATTTTCAGAAAGTATCTGAATAAACCACTACATTGCAACCATTTTAAATCTGCTGATGTCTAGCATCTACATTACTTCAACATTTTACCCTTGTTATCAGTCTCTTCAATCCTAAGTCAAATGGACATACTTCAGTTCCTATTATTTTTGACCTCTCTACAACTTGTAACAGTTGGTAATTGATTGCTGCCATGTGACATTTCTTCTCCTTTAGCATGCATGGCACAACACTGTCCTAATTTACTGTTATCCCTCAAGTCATTCCTTCTCAGTCCTCCACACTACATTCTCATGTCTGACTGCCTATTCTTTGAAATTCTATCTTTGGTTGTCTCTATGCATATGCCACATATTCTCCATAGTCCATTTTGTCTATATCCAGAAATTCAACCACTACTGGTACATAGATTCATTCATTCATCAAAAACTGTCTTAATGCCTATATATACTCAAAGTCCCACTGTATGCATAGGAAGCAGTATTAAAAGAAGCAGACATGTAGTTCCTGAAATCATAGAATACACACACACACACACACACACACATACAGGAACATACATACTTACAAATTGTGGTATATATCATTAAAGAAATGAATATGGTACTGCGTCAAAAATGGTTAGAGTGGAATGGAATGAAGAACTACTTTAAGGGCTTCCCTGGTGGCACAGTGGTTGAGAATCTGCCTGCTAATGCAGGGGATACAGGTTCGAGCCCTGGTCTGGGAAGATCCCACATGCCGTGGAGCAACTAGGCCCGTGAGCCACAACTATTGAGCCTGCGCGTCTGGAGCCTGTGTTCCGCAACAAGAGAGGCCGTGACAGTGAGAGGCCCGCGCACTGCGATGAAGAGTGACCCCCGCTCGCCACAACTAGAGAAAGCCCTCGCACAGAAATGAAGACCCAACACAGCCAAAAATAAATAAATTAATTAATAAACTCCTACCCCCAACATCTAAAAAAAAAAAAGAACTACTTTAAGGTGGTTAGAGATGCTAATGGAGAAAAAATAAAAAGAGGGAAATTCCAGGGTATCAGATGTCAAGATTATGAACCACAAAGCAAGTCTCAAAAATTTTATATATATGAAATTATATGCAGGATGTTCTCTTCCTACAGTGTAACTACAAATAAACAGCAACAAATAATAGAAAATAACCATATATTATTTAAATTAAGTAGTAAGTAGTCTACTACTAAGTAATGCATTAGTGAAAAAGATATCAAAATTGAAATTACAAAGTATTTTGAACCAAATGATATTGAAAATGTGGCATCAAAATCTGTGGTATACAGCTAAAGCTAGGCTTATAGAAAAACATATAGCACTGTCATTATTTAAAGAGGACATGTAGACAATTCAAAATCGATCTATACCTAAATTATTAGGATTAGAGAGTTTATGAAGCTTTCTAGATATGAAATTATAAATAATAGTTATATTTCTCTATTATCACCAAAATCTTAGGAAACTAATCTTTAAAAATAATACCATTGTAATAGCATCAAAAAACACAAAATTCTAAAGAACAGATCTGATAAAAGATGTACAAAACCCCTGCACCAGCAAAATATGAAACTTTACTGGGAGAAATGAAAGACTATCTTAATAAAAGGAGGGAAATACCATGCCCACTGTTTGAAAGACTTTCCAAATTAATGTATTGATTCAATGTTATCCCTGTAAGTCCTAACAAGGATTCTTGTGGAATTAGCAAGCTGATCCTAAAATTAACATAGATATACCTAGAGCCAAAATTGCCAAGAACAAAACAAGAACACTTACCATACCAAGCATTGTAATAAAACTACTAGTTAAGGCACTGTGATGGTACAAGGAGAGACAAATGGGCCAATGGAACTGAATAGATAATACAGAACCAGAAGCACATAGGAATGGGCTCTTGATTTTGACAAAACAGGCATTGTAGAGCAGTGGTGGAAAAAAATGTATTTTCTATAAATGGTGGTTGGTAAATTAACTAACAATTAGATAAATAAATAACCCCCACTTCACAACATACACAATTATCAATCCCAAATGGACACTATATATGTGAAAGGTAAAAAATAAAAATTTTAGAACAAAGATAACTATGACTTCATAGCATAGGATGATTTCTTTAAAAAAATTCTCTAACACTAGAGATAAATTAGACTATTATTAATAACTCTTTTTCTGAAAAGACACAAAAAGAATGAAAAAGCAAGCCCAAAATGGGAAATTATATATTTAACGCATATAACTGACAATGAGTCTCATATTAAGGAAATAATAAAAACCTTTTATTAATTAAAAAGGAAAGGCAAGGCAATTCTTCAGTGAACAAGAAATTTGAACTGGCACTTTACAAAATAAGAGAGCCAAATGACCAATAAATATTTTAAACGTCACTCAACATTGATATTGATCAAGGAAATATAAACGAAAACTGCAATAGGATACCACTATATAACCTACCAGCATTGTTAAAATGTAAATACACACCCTCTAACAACATAATGTAAAGGCAAAGTGAAGTAAGCCAGACAGAAAGACAAATATCATACGATATGGCTTATATGTGAGATCCCCCCCACAAAAAAAGATACAAATGAACTTATACACAAAACAGAAATTAGACCCACAGACATAGAAAACAAACTTATGGTCATCAAAGGGAAAAGGGGGGAGGGATAAATTAGGAGTTTTGGATTAACATATACACACTATTATATATAAAAATAGATAACCAACAAGGACCTACTGTATAACACAAAAAAACTGTACTCGATATTTTGTAATAATCCATAAGGGAAAAAGAATCTGAAAAAGAATATGTATATATATATATATATATATATTCACATGGCTATTTATACATAATAAACATTAGTGAATGAACTTAAAAGCTTTTATGTTCTGTCAAAGTAAGTTTTTCAAAATGCTATTTCCACATTTACAAAAAGGTAGATTGAGAAAAAAAAAAAGAAACAGCAAGAAATCCCCTCGCTACAAGTGACATAAGACTCTATCCCCATAATCAGATATGAGGATATGTCAGATAGCAATGACACTGCCATGGATTTTACCAAGCCTATCAGAGAGAAAAGATCCCCAACAGTATCTCAGTGGCCCATTATAAGCATCTTTGATGAAAATACGTTTTAACAGAACTCAAATATCTTTAAATACCATGCAAAGATAAACACATAAAGCCTTTCTCTACAGACTCAAAATGCATTTTATTTTATTTTGCAGCAGCATTCTTGTAGCTGGTAAACAGATAAAGCATCTTAAGAATAACTGGTTATTTCTCCATCAAGCAATGCTTTTCTTCCCAAATATGTTAGATAGGACTCTGATTTTATGTAGAGAGGGCTTACACAAAAAGAGAAGGGTTTGTCTAAAGGCTGTAGGGCTATCTCTCAGAACCTAATGACTATCAGGCATGGAAGAAAAAGTAGTAGAGCCTCAGGACTACATAAACGTGGATCTAAATACTGCTGGAGACACAGAAACAGGTTCTTACTTCTGCTTCTTTGCACATCTTTTTATGTTATATTTCTGTCTATAGACTGGCTTCTACCACACATCATACCATCTGATGTATAATGTCTCTTTAAAACTCTTGAGATTATTTATTATGAATACAGTTACACAAAGAGGCTGACTCTGTTTCTCATCTTTCTGTATATGTTTGTGTGCACGTGTATGTATACATACATATGTTACAATTACATTTAAAATTAAGTAACTAAATTTGTATTATTTATATATATTTAACTTGGTAATTCATTTGATATCTATATCTGTAATGCTTATCAAGACACATCTCTTGATATACAGGGGATTTATTTCAACTCAAAATATATATCTTTGTGTGTGTACACATACATATGTGTGTGTGTGTGTGTGTATATATACACACTTTCCTTGCTTAGGTCATGTGAACAATTTGGACCAAGCACCTACGAATAGATGACTAATATGATTTAGTAAAAGCATCTTTTGTGGGCCCCCTCCACTTGAGTCAACAAGGTGTCAAGTTACCTAAAGGCAATATGAAAAGTCTAAAAAATGCTAGTAAATGCCTATTCTATTAAGTCAAGGGCAAAAGCCTTTTCCAAAATTAGAAAACTCTACGTGCTTAGCAATGTTAGTGTTGACATTCAATAAAGATGAATCACACAAAAGAATCATTAATTATTTAAAACTCTGTATTTATTTTCCCTGAAAAGGGTACATTCTTTGCCTTCTATCATCTTACAGATGATCTTTGGGTTGGGACCAATTTAGCAAGATTCCCAATCTCAAACAATAGATTTTCCACTGTCGTAAAAAGGAATTAAGTAACAATTATAATAGAAAGCCTATATTTTAAAACCTGCTTTACCTCACTGATATTATATCCAACTTAATTCAAAGGAATTGTGGCATTTTTTTCAGCATCTTGACACTCAATTCCTGCAACATCCAGGAATTTAAATAAGTCAAGAGTCAGCTTCACTTATTTTTGTAAAATATTTGTCTAGTTATATTAAACTGCACTAAAATGCTTGCATTCTTTTAAGGATAGTGAGAAGAGACAGAAAAAAGAGGGGCAGTAGCAGGAATCCAAACAAATGTACAACTGCAAAAGAAATAATAACAATAAAGCTTTGAAAGTGGATATTAATCCCAATAATTTAACATTTAACAGTTAATTGGCCAGAACTATTAGATAAATGCATTCTATAATTTTAACCTTCAGGTTAATAAATCTTTTATTTAAATACATATTACATTTCATATTACTTATTTATGTTATTAAAATCAAACATTCATCAGCTTGAGCTTATAGGTGGGATAAATTGCATACAGTAATAGGTTACTTAAGAAGGAAATTTGTAATTCAGTGAGAGAACTTGAAGTAATATCAGGAGTAGGGTGGTATTTTTTAGCAACATCTACTGAACTTTTTAAAAGACACAGAGTGGTAAGAGTCCACATGTCTAAAAATATTGAATAAGACAAACTTTCACTTTGGGAGATTAAAGTTAAATTTTTTTTTTACGTTATTATTTACTTTTTTTAAACATTGTTATTGGAGTATAATTGCTTTACAATGGTGTGTTAGTTTCTGCTTTATAATAAAGTGAATCAGCTATACATATACATATATCCCCATATTTCCTCCCTCTTGCATCTCCCTCCCACCTTCCTTATCCCACCCCTCTAGGTAGTCACAAAGTGCTGATCTCATCTCCCTGTGCTAGGAGGCTGCTTCCCACTAGCTATCTGTTTTACATTTGGTAGTGTATATATGTGCATGCCACTCTCTCACTTCATCCCAGCTTACCCTTCCCCCTCCCCATGTCCTCAAGTCCATCCTCTATGTCTGTGTCTTTATTCCTGTCCTGCCCCTACGTTCATCAGAACCTTTTTTTTTTTAAGATTCCATATATATGTGTTAGCATATGGTATTTGTTTTTCTCTTTCTTACTTCACTCTGTATGACAGACTCTAAGTCCATCCACCTCACTACAAATAACTCAATTTTGTTTCTTTTTTATGGCTGAGTAATATTCCATTATGTATATGCCACATCTTCTTTGTCCATTCATCTGTCAATGGACACTTAGGTTGCTTCCATGACCTGGCTATTGTAAATAGAGCTGCAATGAACATTGTGGTGTATGACTCTTTTTGAACTATGGTTTTCTCAGGGTATATGCCCAGTAGTGGGATTGCTGGGTCATATGGTAGCTCTATTTTTAGATTTTTATAAAGTTTTGAGTTTATATTAAAGCCAACAATTTTACCTTATTGCATCTATTGAAAGGACCAAGGATCTAGCAATTTCTCTGTTAATGTTATCATTAAAAAAAAAATTAGATAATTTTTCTAGTCTCATCTTTCATATATATATGTATAGAAAACAAAATATATGTATATAATAAAGAATTTATAAATTGAGAAGAAATACATATAAACATAAATATGTAACTATTTTATAAATAACTATTTATATATATTATTCATATACACTGAACTTGATAGATCATTTGATCTCTATACCTATATCTGTAATGCTTACAGAGACACATCTCCTGTGGTATAATAGAGGACTTATTTCAGCTCAAAGTATTTACATAATGAATAGAAAATGACACATTACCATTATTGCTTACTTTTTGGTACATTTATGAAGCTAAAGAAATTTCTATGAACATATTAATAGATGATGGATGGATGGATAAATGGATGAATGGTTATAGTTGTTGCATTGTTTAAAAATGCTTTTTGTCTTTGATAAAAGAAGAAAAAATCAATACAGAGACATATTTTTAATTATTAAAAAATAACTGGAAATAAAGGAATGTAGAAGAAGTTTATCTAAAACTAGATAGCATATATTTGACCCATTATCTCCCACACATAAAACAGGGCTAATTAAACAATGTATTTTGACAGAGCAGCTACTCTCTCCTTGATGCCACTTTTTTAAACTGTTTTCCATTTCTTTAATTCCTACTATGAGTAAGAAAAAAGATTTCTTATTGTAGTTAATTTTAATTAATTTAAATCCAAACAGCCACATACAGCTATTTAAATAGTTACAGTAATTGATAGTGCAAGACAAGATTATCTCTATTCTACCCACAAAAAACCACCTAAGCATCATGCAATATTCTGTCTAGAAAGACACTATACTATGTGTAGATGTATGCCCAGGCCTGGCTTCTCCTTTCTCTCCAATGTTAGATTTCTTCTTCTATCTGTTATTTCCTTCTTTTGACATTATTCCTTAATGCAAAACAATGAATGAGGTATATAAATTTACAGGTGCTTAAAGGAAAGAAGCTATTTAAAACATGTGACCATGCTTGCTAAAACAGTTTCTAAACTTTACATTTAGAGAACAAGCTAAGGAATGGCATTTGCAAAGATTTCCCAGGATGTTATTAACATTAACTATTGAAGATATGCTCTGCATAGTATTTAATAAAAAGTAACTTTTCTCCTCTCTGCAGCATAGAAAGATTGGTCTTACACTTAAAGTACAAATAAAAAGCAGCTCTCAAGTTTGTGTCCTATGTCACCTGTCAAAAATAAATAATTCTCATACAGAATTAAATAGCATCTAATACACTCTCTCTCCCAACCTGCTCAATGTGACACTGTGGGGTAGAAGCAGCCGCGACAGGCCCTCTGTTCCATGCGTCTTAGGCTAACCATAAGGTTCAGTTGTTGCAACCCCAGAGACTAAAGGGGAGAAAAATATCACCATTTCATTCTCTGTTCTTGAATCTGCTTTCCTGCCATGGAACCTTCTCACTTCTTACCCTCCTCACTCTCGCCCAGCCCACAGAGTTACAAGAAAGCTTCTCTGGGGTATAGGAGAATTGAAGCGTTCAAATGACAAATGGGCATGGTGAATGTTATGGACAGTTGTGCCTTCTCTAGCTCACCTGGTATTTGGTATTTGGAAGGCAATGAACAGCACAATCATTCATTGCACAAGCTGTGGAGTCTGACAGAAGTAGCCTCGGTGGCTCAAATATTTCCTGTATTTACTATCACCCTGGGCAAGTTATTTAGACTTTGTGTATCCAAGTTACCCCATCTGTAAAATGATGATATTAATAGTTGCCTTAGAGAATGGTTACTAGGAAAAATCAAACAGTACACACATGAATTTGTTATCCAGCTCCTGACATAAAGTCTCTAAATGACAGCTGTTACAATTTTAAAAGGACAAAATTAACAAGTATAGGTGTAACTTAATAACCATAATCTTAGGAAGTGCTTATCATCCATTTGTTCTTTTCTTGCTTAACTTCCTGTGTCGATTTCTTCTCTTCACTGAAAATCTTAAGACATTTGCAAATGCAAATTACTTTTACTGCACCTTGTTTCCTTGACTGAATCCTAACTGAAGGAACACCCCAATCTTAACATCTCCATAACTGCACTCATTTTTCCCCCTCAAATATAACACTGCTTCTAGGATTTCTTTTATTGATAAAGTACTAGCATTCATTTGTCATTAGAGTAATCTTTTATTCCTCCCTTTCACAAAATCAGTGTCCAAGTCATGTAAATTCCACAACATTGACATGTCTTAAATAAAATATCTTCCTTATATTCCCACAGCTTCTGCCTTACTACAGACTCTTAATACCTCTTTTAACCAGTGTCATCCTCTACCCTCCATTTATGACCCCTCCAAAGCACCCAAGTGACTTATATAATGATCATGCCACTTCTTTGCTTGGAAGCCTGCAGTGATTTTCAATTTTCATAATATAAGGTCCAAATTCCTAATACAGCACACACAACTGTTCATGTTATGGTCCTGCCTTTCTTTCAGGACTCGTACTTTTCGGCCTTGCAAAAGTACCTAGAGATCTGCCAACATCCCCTGCTACTTTTAGATAAAAGCAACAGAAACCCACCCAAAATATCTAAAGCCAAAAATGGAAGGAGATACTAGTGACAAAGGTATGAACCACTCACAGATTCTAACGTGGGTTAGAAGTACAACTCAGACCACAGGGAGTGAAACTCTGAATTAGAAATAATTAAGTTGTCCTTTAATGCATGGTCTCTAATTTCTGCCTCAGTAAGTCAGCTCCGTCCGTTCTTTTCAAATTCTTGATGTGCCTTCTCTCCTCAGCTCATCTTGTTACATGGAAAAGCCTGCCCACAATCCATAGTTCTATATAAAGTCTCCTGTGCTCCAGAGCCCATCACTGACAGATTATTCTGCTGTGTCAGTGAACTACAAATCTAGCTCAACTCATCACTACTTGGGTAATACCTGAGACCGATGGTCAGAGCATGTTTTAATTTTTTAAAGTCTTTTTGTCTTCTACTCACCAGTCAGTGTCTTCTTCCACAGGGGGGAAAAAAAACATGAAAAAGAAACATACTGAGCATATTTCCCTGGGGGCAGGGTGAGAGAAGCTCTAGCAGTTTAAGCTCGAAGTGACAGATGAGTGTGGAAGACACACTGACTAACACGACCAAACATACTCAAAGCCTCTGTGTTTCCACATGGAATACACATTTATCCCCCTTGTCTGCTAGGCTAACTATCCATTTTTCAAGATGCTATAAGCTTCTTGTGGACAGAGATTGTATCTTGCTTCTTGTTGTACCTCCAGATTAGAAAATATGAGACAATCTACAAATTATTGTTGAATTAATTAATACACATATTCTTGTCACCTCCCTACAAGGTATTTGCTGTCTCTTGCAGAAAAAAAGTGACCTCTCCATCCCTTATACCCTATTATAATATCCTCTAAATATATCTTTATTAGAAACTAAAATACTGGTGTACTTATTTGATTCCATCCGTTTACTAGACTACTAGAGCCTTGAGGAAATATCATGATATATTAATTTCTAACAACATTTCTAACCCATTACAGATGCTGAAAAATGTCTGTTATATGAATGACTGAATGGATGGGCAACTTTAACAAGCCCTTCACACTCCTAACATCCTTTTTGATTGATTCCATCTTTATGACAGCACTATTTTATGTAAGGTTTTATGGATCACCAGGAAGAAGAAATAAGTAAAGTTGCACAAACCTTGTCACTGTGCAGAACATGATTTACAACTGCAAGAAAAAGCACTTTCAGCCTATCACTGTTCCTAGTTTTGTTGGCTTTTCACTGGAGAAGCTGGTCTTCAGCACATACACTCTCTGAAGCATACTCAGGGGACTTTGCTAAAGGTTCTGATATAGAACTTTGACTGTTTTGCCCCAGTGACACAGTTATAAACAAGTCTCTGTGGAACACACTAATTGGCTTTGTTTTAATACCCTTTTATCACACCATACATAATTCTTTTGTTTGGAGATCATCTAAAGGGTATATCATATGCCAAAAATAATTAGATGCATTGTTCTTTCATTTCCTTAATGAACTCTACCATACTTTGTCTTTTTCAGTAAATTGCAAATGAATCACAGTTTGGAAATTAATTCTAAAGGAAAACAACTTTCCAAGCATGGAAATGGTAAGTATTAACTTCAGCATATGATCATCTGTCAGATAATACCCATCAGGGGTTTCTTCCCTAATAATTTGTTTCTGCAGCCAATGAAAAGCAGAGTTTCTGAACTTTGAATAGTGGCAAATTCTCTGTATACTTACCAACTTGTTTCCAAAGCTAATTAATTTTCTTTAAGCTATAAATATTTGTATATTTAAACATTTTTTAAATCTCTATACAATAAAGGAGAAGTGAAATTCTCTAAATTCCTAATTCTCTGGAAGTAACCCCAATGAACACTACGATTTAAAAAAAATTTTGTTTTTAATATCATTTAGGATTGCCTAACATCTTTAGATTTGCCTAATGTTAAGTTTCCCTCAAAGTTTTAAGCAAATTTGGTTGAGTAAACCAAAAGCAGTGTTTTTTTAAAGTTTCAAAATAGTCATCTCTAATCTGCCTATGTTGATTCAGGGTCATCTTAAATGTCCAATATAGAGAATATTTCTCTACAATAACCTCAATTACAATGACAGCTCTCTAATTTGTATGTATTTTGTCTTCTCTGCTCTCATATGACAGTGAAGTGAATAATTGCTTTCCAAAGTAGCCAATTACATCCACAGTTGATTAACTGCATTAAGTATCTACAGGACTCTTCTGTACAGTAGAAAATTTCAGGTATCACAAGTAAAATTTGCTTCAATTTTTTAAAGTGTGCCGGTCCATCACATTCAGTAAACATACACTATTGCTTATGGTAAATTCAATCCATTACGAAGTATCAACTGGGGCCATGGCAGAGGGGTAGAAATCATTTGGGAACAAATTGCTCTAACTTTTCTTTGCAATAGTCACATTCACCACATTCTTCCTTTGAAAGTGGTAAACACTTATAAGGAAAAATATAAAACTCATGGTGAAAACAAAGAACAATCTGGAACAAGAAGTAAAAGCAGAATTCACCTGCTCTTTCTTCTCAAGGGAATCTTAGAGGAAATCAGTGTGGCTGAAGCAAGTCCCACCACTGCCTCCAGCAACGCATCCCCTCCACATGGAAAAGGCCACTCTCAAAGCTGGGAGTCCACCACTTTCCACCATAGCACACCAAATTTTGATCACATAACCTGAAAGAGTCAGATTTGCATTACTACCTACCTAAACATAAGCAAAGCCCTATCTCATGCTCTCTCTAATTTGTTGAGGCTTGTATGAAAGAAAAAATCTTTGAGAGATAATTAAGGTCATGAGAAAGAGAGTCATCAGAAGAGAAGAATACAATTTGTCTCGCCTTTCTGGACAGAATATTAATCTTAATGAGTAGACATACCTGTTTCTGACTAAAATGATAGAGATGTGAAAGATAGTAATAGGACAGGAAATAATAATGAAGGTGGGGGGGATTTAAAGATAAAATTGTTATCATTAAATGTCTTTAGAGAAGAGATTGCCATCTCAGGACACCCAAGACACAACTACCCATTGGTTTACTGAACTGAGTTTAAATTTTTTGGAAAAAAATTGGGGAAAAAGAGGCAAGACACTTGAACCTTATTTTAGTTACTGAATAGCTTTCAGGAAAATATGTTTTATGATTTTTCATTTTATGTCATTTGAAGAGCACAAAATTATCAATAAATGGTACATAAAAATTAGTGAAAAATAAACACTTGATTGAATTACATACATAGTTCTTTGCCCTGAATTGTTAATTTAAAAAGATTTAAAAAAATTTTTTTATTATATCATTCAGCATTAGCCTAGGGATAATCCTTGGAAGGATATAGGTTGAATTAATTTATGCTATAGATTAAAGGTGTTAGAATCATAGGATAATTTAGAATATTAGGAATAGGAAGATATACAAAAGGCTAATAGTAAATGAGAAAATATTCTATGTCATTAGATACTAGGGAAATTCAAGTGTAAACCACAAAAAATTATACTTCCCATGCACTAGGATGGCTATAATAAAAAATGTGTTTTTTAAGAAAATGGAAAATAAAACAAGTGTTGGTGAGGATGTGGTGAAATTAGAACTGTCAGACACAGCTGGTGGGAATGTAAAGTGGTTCAGCTTCTGTGGAACATAGTTTGATAGTTCCTCAATAAATTAAATGTAGAATCAACATATGACCCAGCAATTACACACACACACACACACACACACACACATATAAAATTGAAAACCAGGTTTAAAACAAATATTCATCCACAAATGGTCACAGCAGCACTGCTCACAGTAGTCAAAAAGTGGAAACAAGCAAAATGTCCATCAGCTATGGAGTGGATACACAAAATATAGTATAGCCAAACAATGGAATATTATTCAATGATAAAAGGAATGAAGTATTGATCCACGCTACCACATGGCTGAACCTTGAAAACATTATATTAAGTGAAATAAATCAGACCCAAAAAGACAGGTTGTATGATCCCATGTAAATGAATCATCCAGAATAGATGAATCCATAGAGACAAAAAGCAGATTAGTGGTTGTCAGGGCCCATTTGGAGAAGGAAAATAGAAAGTGACTGCTTAATGGGTCCAGTATTTCCTTTTAGGTTGATTAAAATGTTCTGAGGGCTTCCCTGGTGGCGCAGTGGTTGAGAGTCCGCCTTCCGATGCAGGGGACAAGGGTTCGTGTCCCAGTCCAGGAAGATCCCACATGCCGCAGAGCAGCTGGGCCCATGAGCCATGGCCGCTGAGCCTGTGCGTCCGGAGCCTGTGCTCCACAACGGGAGAGGCCACAACAGTGAGAGGCCCGCGTACCGCAAAAAAAAAAAAAAAAAGTTCTGGAAATACACAGAAGTAATGGTTGTATAACACTGTAAATTTAGTATATGCCACTGAATCACACACTTTAAAATGGTTAAATTGCTGATGAAAGAAATCAAATATGACACAAACAGATGGAAAGATATACCATGTTCTTGGATTGGAAGAATCAATATTGTCAAAATTACTTTACTACTCAAGGCAATCTACAGATCCAACTCAATTCCTATCAAATTACCAATAGCATTTTTCACAGAACTAGAACAAAAAACTTTTAAATCTGTATGGAGACACAAATGACCCCAAATAGCCAAAGCAGTATTGAGAAAGAAAAATGGATCTGGAGGAATCAGGCTCCCTGACTCCAGGCTATACTACAAAGCTACAGTCATCAAAACAGTATGGTACTGGCACAAAAACAGAAATATAGACCAATGGAACAGAATAGAAAGCCCAGAAATAAACACACGCACCTATGGTCAATTAATCCATGACAAAGGAGGCAAGAATATAAAATGGAGAAAAGGCAGTCTCTTCAATAAGTGGTGCTGGGAAAACTGGACAGCTACATATAAAAAAATGAAATTAGAACATTCTTTAACACAGTACAGAAAAATAAACTCAAAATGAGTTAAAGACCTAAATCTAAGACCAGATACTATAAAACTCTTAGAGGAAAACATAGGCAGAACACTCTTTGACGTAAACTGCAGCAATATCTTTTAGGATCTACCTCCTAGAGTAATGAAAATAAAAACAAAAATAAACAAATGGGACCTAATTAAACTTAAAAGCTTTTGTACAGCAAGGGAAACCATAAACAAAACAAAAAGACAATCCACAGCATTGGAGAAAATATTTGTAAATGACTTAACTGACAAGGGATTAATTTCCAAAATATACAAACAGCTCATGCAACTCAGTATCAAAAAAATTAATTAATTAATTAAACAGACAATCTAATCAAAAATGGGCAGCAGACCTAACTACACATTTCTCCAAAGAAGACATACAGATGGTCAATAGGCACATAAAAAGATGTTCAACATCACTAAGTATTAGAGAAATGCAAGTCAAAACTACAATGAGGTACCACCTCACACCAGTCAGAATGGCCATCATGTAAAAATCTACAAACAATAAATGCTAGAGAAGGTGTAGAAAAAAGGGAACCCGCCTACACTGTTGGTGGGAATATAAATTGGTACAACCATTATGGAAAACAGTATGGAGGTTCCTTAAGAAACTAAAAATAGAGCTACCGGGGGCTTCCCTGGTGGCGCAGTGGTTGGGAGTCTGCCTGCCGATGCAGGGGACATGGGTTCAAGCCCTGGTCTGGGGAGATCCCACATGCCGCGGAGCGGCTAAGCCTGTGAGCCACAACTACTGAGACTGCGCGTCTGGAGCCTGTGCTCCGCAACGGGAGAGGCCGCGGCAGTGAGAGGCCCGCGCACCGTGATGAAGAGTGGCCCCCGCTCGCCACAACTGGAGAAAGCCCTTGCACAGAAACGAAGACCCAGCACAGGCAAAAATAAATATAAATAAATAAATATATTAAAAAAAAAATAGAGCTACCATATGATCCAGCAATCTCACCCTGGGAATATATCCAGAGAAAAACATACTTCAAAAAGATACATGTACCCCAATGTTCATTGCAGCACTACTTACAATAGCCAAGACGTGGTAGCAACTTAAACATACCATCCACAGATGAAGGGAAAAAGAAGACGTGGTACATGTATACAGGCCTACAGGGGAGGAGAAAAAGATTTCCTTGTGGCTTCATAAAATATACCATCTAGTTTTCCAAAACACACAATTCAGATGGTTAACATTACATAGAAAAGAATAGTATTCACAGCATGACCTCCAAGTGAATGTAATAAACTACAAAAAAAGAAAAATAAAGAGCTAAACTCTACAGTACAAAAATTAAGGTCTGGAAGATGAGTTCAGTTTGATGCAGAAGCATTTGAGAAAGTGGGATAAGACTTTGAGGTATGGATAAAAACAGATAGGAAGAGATGAATAGAGACACTTTGTTAAGTGAGTCAGGCACCATAAGGGAAAACCCAGGTGTCAGAATGAAAATATGTGTGAGAACAATTCTAAAGAATCAAATTTGACTGAAATTAGGAGGATATTTTGGGATATAGTAAACGATAATAAAATGAGATGTGCCAGAGTACATAGTTCCTTAGATGCCCAGGAAGAGTTTGAATATATGCAAAAGAAAGTGAAAAAACAGAGCTTTTCTCTTAGCCTGGGCTAAAATTGTCAGACTAGGAAGATGGCTTGGTTTTAATATGCAGTATAAAGACAGAAAATTCTAGAACCAAGGAAACAATCTGGAGGCTGTTAGAATGGGTTAACTGTGCAAAGATGAAGATCGAAAATGGGGAAGGGATGTGGAAGTAGAGAAGCTACAGAATGAAGAGCTATATCAAACAATAGTATATTCTGACAGAACAGGTGAGAGGGAGAGAATAATTAGAGAGGCAACAGAGTTGTCTAGTCTGGATTCCTCTGATAGAAATGAATGAGTGGGGTGACATATGAGGTCAATTTTGTCAATGTTAGGCTTGAAGCACTGTTAAGGAATCTATATAGATGAGATGTCAGGAAAAGTATTACCTTCCCTACCAACCTCAAAGTACTTCACAGGTAAAACAAGGTAATACGTATGGAAGTATTTTTCCAAGCTTATGTGTAGCTTATGTAGAAATATAGCTCATGTATAAAAGATGGTTTCATTGTTGCTTCCATTATTATCCATTACAATATCACATGGCTGAGATTCAAGGAGGCTCAAGGGTAGATAGGGTAGTGGATGTCTCCTTGAGATTCAAGTTAAAACTTGGAGCATGGATGAGTTTAGTCAGTAATATGGCTAAATAAAGAAGAGCAATGTGTTCATAGTATTCAGACAAAGGTCAAAGAAGAATGAATGTTGATATCGCAACAAAAGGTTTAGATTTATATAGCTGGGTAAAGGTTTGGTTTTCTTTGTCATAGAAGTTGAATTTGATATTAATCAAATTCAAGGTTGAACTTGATGTCAATCAAATTCAGTATTTAGACATGAAGGACAACTCAGTGTACTTCAGTTTTTTCAACTATTACTCCTGCCATATACACAGAGACACACACAAGCAAAGGAAAAAAAAACCACACACACAAAAATTAGATGGACAGTGGTATCATTGTATGCAAAGCAATGGTTTCACCATATTTTCAGTCACCCTTTATGAAACTAAAATAATGATTTATTATGTTTGTTTGTGTGTGTGTGTGTGTGTGTGTGTGTGTGTGTGTATGTGTTTTATGTGAAAGGACCAGCCAGGATTCTATGAGATCTTTGCAATACAATATTAAATGATTAGAGAAAATTACTGTTGATTTGTTTAGTGAAAGGGGAAAGGAAGTTGATTATCCTTAGCTTTGATAAATAAATTAAAGCAGCTAAATTCTGTACACACTGAGATAATGCTTTGAGTGAATTAATGGCTAAGGAAATCAATAGCCTATAACGTTCTTACTGGTAACAAGAATTAATTTAAAGCTTACAGCACAACAAAGTTGTTTTGCATGCAATTCCTCTCAAAAATAGATTTTCTTCCTGAAAGATTTAGTTTCAGACTTGTCCTTTCTCATTATTTAACACTCATAAACCAATATAGTGCTGTCTATTCTAACTACTATAGTTTTTAAAGTATACTATCAAGTCACATAGATGAGTACAATGAAATGTTACCTAGAAATTGTGTGGCACACATACAAAAAATTCAAATTAATTTTCAGTTTGTAATATACTTAATAATGAGCATGCATTACATTTAGGATGGAAATGAAAGTAAATACCATTGTTGATTTCACAAAATGATTTTATCACAATTCAAAAATACAGTAGCATTTAGATGAATTAGTTATTCTATAACAGGTTAAAGAAATACAATAATGATGCAAAGATAGTGAACATTTAAGAAAGAAAATTCTAGGGATGCTTTAACATATGCAAACTAGGATGTTATCAGGAAATTATCATGATGTAAGATGATTGACTTTTGCACAAACTCCTAACTATTCCTTAATTTTGCTTGTCCCATAAAGAGTTTTTTCTTCTTGTTTCTCACTCAATGTCATGTGCAAGTGTCTGTGTTCTAAAATGGGAGATTCTCTCTCTCCTCAAGAGCTCAGCATTCTGCTCCACTTAGCAGCCCTAAGGATTTGCATAGGGCAAATTATGTAAGCCAGAACTGAGGGTCATAACTGATAAAGTGAATATCAGCAGTTAATGGCCTTTTGTAGAAGATAAGAGTGGAACATAAAGGAAGAGAATATGCAGAAAGAATGCCAAACTGCAGTGCTTTACTGACAGTAAACATTACCTTATTTGCATATATTTACCAACAGTTGTCAAAAGCTCAAGATGCAATACATATCCTTTTCAGTTTAGAATTTTATTCACCCTTAAACAATGTGATGGAGGCCTTGTTTTGTTTGTGTTACTCACAACATCTGAATAGAGTACAAGCCCTTTGAGGTCAGGGAATTTGTCTCACTCATGCACCAGCACATATAAGCCTTGCACTTATAAAGGTGCCTGGGACTTGCACAATAAATATTAGTTGAATGAATGCTTATATAAATACTTGTTGAATTAAAAAAAAACTAAAGGATCATATTTCTTCTAGCTGGGAATATATCCTAATTTGCTGTGTTCCACTAACATTACAATCTCTGAGTCTCCATATGCTGAATCACATCAAAGAAAAATTATCAGATGGTACTAGCTAAGACAATAAGTAAAAAGAAAAAAAAAAGAAAGAAAACAACCTAGACAGTCAACAATTTATATAAATCTTTCTTATAAACAGTCCACCTCCAGACTCCAGAGCTATGGCACAGTATAGTGATACTGTAGAAGGAAAACTGCACTGGCCACTTGTTTAAAACAGCAAGGAAGACTTTATTCAAATCAACTGCAATAGAGATCAAGACTCTGCAGTTGGGCAGAGAGAATTACCTCAATTCAACTGAAACAGAAAACTTTTGTTTTTAAACACTAGGGAGAGGTATGAGCTAGTGGAAAAGTACTAGAGGTTGCTGAGGGTGGAAGCTGGTCAAAGTGATGAGGTCATCTGTGTTTGCTAACTGGCACTTATCAAAGTTGGGCTCACCCTCCTTCAGAGACAAGAGGGCAGGGGACCTATCTTTTTTTTTTTTTTTTTTACAGATAAGCAAACAAAAAGGTAATCATTCTTATCAGGAATTGTGATGACCAATGAAGATATCCTACTAGAGATATTACGGCTTTTCCTCCATTTTTTAAACATATTTATTGGAGTATAATTGCTTTACAATGGTGTGTTAGTTTCTGCTTTATAACAAAGTGAATCAGTTACACATATACATATGTTCCCATATCTCTTCCCTCTTGTGTCTCCCTCCCTCCCACCCTCCTTATCCCCACCCCTCTAGGTGGCCACAAACCACCTAGCTGATCTCCCTGTGCTATGTGGCTGCTTCCCACTAGCTGTCTATTTTACTTTTGGTAGTGTATATATGTCCATGCCACTCTCTCACTTTGTCACAGCTTACCCTTCCCCCTCCCCATATCCTCAAGTCCATGCTCTAGTAGGTCTGTGTCTTTATTCCCGTCTTACCCTTAGGTTCTTCATAACCTTTTTCTTTTTTAAAGATTCCATATATATGTGTTAGCATACGGTATTTGTTTTTCTCTTTCTGACTTACTTCACTCTGTATGACAGACTCTAGGTCAATCCACCTCACTACAAATAACTCAATTTTGTTTCTTTTTATGGTTG
Source organism: Hyperoodon ampullatus (assembly GCF_949752795.1). Taxonomy (NCBI): domain Eukaryota; kingdom Metazoa; phylum Chordata; class Mammalia; order Artiodactyla; family Ziphiidae; genus Hyperoodon; species Hyperoodon ampullatus. Next base: position 75,225,329 of record NC_136917.1, on the reverse strand, counting down.
AGTAATATTGCATTGTATATATGTGCCACACCTTCTTTATCCATTCATCTGTTGATGGACACTTAGGTTGTTTCCATGTCCTGGCTATTGTAAATAGAGCTGCAATGAACATTTTGGTACATGACTCTTTTTGAATTATGGTTTTCTCAAGTGGTGCTGGGAAAACTGGACAGGTACATGTAAAAGTATGAAATTAGAACACTCCCTAATACCATACACAAATATAAACTCAAAATGGATTAAAGACCTAAATGTAAGGCCAGAAACTATCAAACTCTTAGAGGAAAACATAGGCAGAATGCTCTATGACATAAATCACAGCAAGATCCTTTATGACCCACATCCTAGAGAAATGGAAATAAAAATAAACAAATGGGGCCTAATGAAACTTAAAAGCTTTTGCACAGCAAAGGAAACCATAAACAAGACCAAAAGACAACCCTCAGAATGGGAGAAAATATTTGCAAATGAAGCAACTGACAAAGGATTAATCTCCAAAATTTACAAGGAGCTCATGCAGCTCAATAACAAACAACCCAATCCAAAAATGGGCAGAAGACCTAAATAGACATTTCTCCAAAGAAGATATACAGATTGCCAACAAACACATGAAATGATGCACAACATCACTAATCATTAGAGAAATGCAAATCAAAACTACAATGAGATATCATCTCACACCAGTCAGAATGGCCATCATCAAAACATCTAGAAACAATAAATGCTGGAGAGGGTGTGGAGAAAAGGGAACCCTTTTGCACTGTTGGTGGGAATGTAAATTGATACAGCCACTATGGAGAACAGTATGGAGGTTCCTTAAAAAACTACAAATAGAACTACCATAAGGCCCAGCAATCCCACTACAGGGGACCTATCTTTATTGATGATTACATTTCAAAGGGAGGGCTTCCCAGGTACTCCAGAAAGACTGTCCTGGGTTGTATTATAAAACTCTCAAGAGCCTGGAAGAAGATTTACATTTCAAAGAGGCAGAGAAAGAATTTACAATGGCAAGTTTTCTTAGGTAAATGCTCCCAGAAAAACAGGTCAGGGCCCTATAGTCAAGAAGTCTAAAATTTAGTGATGCTGAAGTGAATATTAAGGCTGTCTTGGTCAACGCATTTAGGGAGACAACAGAGTCTGAACTGTGACACTAGAGAATAGCTGGAAAATTCAGGAACTACTTCTTTGTAAGAACATGCTCCCTGGTTGTCCCCATATATAAAAATATGTTCCTTTAAGTTGCCTCACATTCTTCATTTTGCTTTTTATATTTACTGAAGTCACATCAATAAAAATTCATTTGATCTATTAAGCATTCTTTTAAAATCCAAATACTTTTAACATTGATCATTCAAGAAAAGTGAAGAGTACTTCATCAATATGGGCAGAAATTTTCAAATTAGTTTTTAAAACACTTGGTTGGAGGCAATGTAGAGATGCCAAAACTGTGTTCAAATTCTCACTTTAGTCTCTATTAGCTAAACAACCTTGTGCAAGTTTTTAACACTATGCTCTTTGTATTCTCATCTGTAGGAAACAGATACAAAGGGGTATTAAGATATTTAAGGATATTAACGTTATTAAGTGCTTAGAAGTGTACCTGAAAGAGAAGTGTTACTCAGTTATCATTTAAGAAATAGAAGATTTTTAAAGATATCTTCCTAAAACTAGCTAAATAAAAACTTTTCAAAATGTGTTTCAAATTGAAATAAGATTCAGAATGAATTGCTGTTTTCAATTTGCTTTTGGAAGCAGGTTCTATTTTTCCTCTCATAAATTTTCTAAACTTTTCCAATCAGAAAAAATTTCTGTTGAACTAAATTGGTCATATTCCTTATGACACTGATATTAAATGCTTTGGTTCTTTACCAAATAATTAACCAAAAAATGAACACATATTAAAACAATGTTTCCCATAGAAGCCATAGCTCTACCTATAATCATGAAACAAGACATATTTGTGATCAAATGAACTTTCAACAATTTATGGTTAAGAAAGAAGGCTATCTTCCTGTATTACCCTTGCTAGAAGGTGAAGTAGTAAATTCTTTTTCAGGCAAGTAAATAATGTAGCACAAAAACACAATACATAATTGTAAATAGTGAAAATAATTACAATTTAAAATTACATGAAAACCTTTTGCAGGAAATAAGGAAAAGATAGAGTATGTAATTTAAAATGTTATTAAATGTCTTAAAAGTTTTATAAATAAATGGTATTATATACCACATGAAGATAATAATTGAATATGTTGTTTATTAAACATTCTATGGGAGGTTAATTCTAACTCACTTGTCAAATAGCCTTTTATATTGAGAAAGTCTACATTTGTCTTTTTCTTTGAGAATTTTTGTTTGTTTGTTTTCTTCCCTGAGACATTATCAAAGTTAACCATGTATTATAAAAGAACTATTGGCTTTATTTGACTTTATTTATTATTTTCCTAAGTGATAAACAAACAAACACAAATAAATGTTCATTCTGACTGTGGATGTGTATTTTGTTCTGTTTTGTCCTCCAAAACAAAACAAAAAAAATGTTTTTGAATTTCATAAGGCCCATGAAGGAATATTTTTCTTTTTCTGTATCTGAAACATTGTAAATTTACAATTATATATTAGCAAAGGTTTTATTTTTTGGTTTAGAGAACTTGATTGAGGCATGTTGAAAATAGTAATTATGTTAATAATAATATTACCCAAGGTTTGTACAGTGCATTATGGTTTTGAAAGTATGTTAACACCCACTACCTCATATACACCAACATACAACACTGTGAGGCTAGTATTAATAGGGCCCTAATTTAGTTGATAAAGAAATAGAAATTCTAAATGTAAGTTATTTCCTAAGATCATGATAACAGTAAGTGATTCCAATAAAGAATTTGATCCTACATCTTAAGTATTTTGTCTTCTCTGAACAACAACAAAAAAAGAGTTCAAGTAAGATGCCAACACAAGATTTCTTTTTCTGGGAAATCCTACAAATTCAGAAAATGTTCATGCTCCCAAACACCCAAAAATACTAGTGAAAATAGTAAAGATGTCCATTTAAAAGTATAGTTGGAAAAAAAGAACGGAGTCTGCAGAGACCAGAAAGAAAGCAAACACACAAATAACTGAGAATAGCAGCACCTGAGGGTATCTGCATATTCTTGGTAACAAAGAGCTTCATTATTTAAAAAAAAAAAAAAAAAAAAGGCTAATAGAAAGTCTGAATGGAGAAAACCCTTAAAGTGCATATTTCTGAAGAGGTTTACTCTCAGTGAAAAAGTAAGCTAGAAAAATAACCAATCTCTGCCAATGGAGATAGCAACAAAATTTATTAATCCCTACTTTCGTTATGAATAGAGTGAAATAGAATGTTCTTCCCTGAGAATACCTGTTCAAAAGTCAGGGCTTCCCTGGTGGTGCAGTGGTTGGGAATCTGCCTGCCAACGCAGGGGACATGGGTTTGAGCCCTGGACCAGGAGGATCCCACATGCCGCGGAGCAACTAGGCCCCTGTGCCACAACTACTGAGCCTGCACTCTGGAGCCCATGAGACACGGCTACTGAGCCAGTGTGCCACAACTGCTGAAGCCTGCAAGCCTGGAGACCATTCTCTGCAATGAGAGAAGCCACCACAATGAGAGGTCCGTGCACTGCAATGAAGAGCGGTCCCTGCCCACTGCAACTAGAGAAACGAAAGCCTGCATGCAGCAGCGAAGACCCAACACAGCCAAAAATAAATAAATAAAATAAATTAATTAATTTTTTTTAAAAAGTCAGACTACATGCAGGAATGACATTTAAAGGCTTACTACCCACATGGTTTAAAAATCCTAAATCAAGAAATTAATTAATTTAAATCGACTATCCTGTATTGAGTAAGCACCCAGGTACCTGACAAAAGCCAATCCTCTCATTCTAGGCCTCATAGAATTACCACATGGAATGTCCCCAAAATGCTTTAAACTGTCAAATGAAAAGAAGAAAGAAAACAAGACACCATAAGACAGAGTGAGTAAAATAACCAACAACACAAATATACTTTTAAACTCTTCAGATATTGTAATTATCAAACACAAGCTATAAAATCCAGCATGTTTGATTTTTTTAACTATGTAAAGATCAGCAACTTGAACAACTAATGAGAAACCACTCAAAATGATGAGTGAATATACATTTAAAAATACAACTTAAAGAAACAAAGATTATAATGATTAGAAATTTTTTAAAGATACAAACAATGGATGAATTGAGCAGCAGAACATTATATAACCAAAGAGGGTATGAGAGAACTAGAAAATAGAGGAAATTACCAGGAAGCCAGAGAGGGAGGAAGGGGAACAGGGAAAAAGGAAGGTACAGACAGAATGAAAGAGAGAGTAAAGACACAGAGGACACTGAGAGATCTAACATATATCTAGCTGAAGTATTCTAATGGACAAAGAAAGAGAATGAGACATAGATAATTCAAAGAGGTAATAGCTGAAAATTTCCTGGAATTAATTAAAAATATATATCTCCAGAATCAGAATGAAGAATATATCCTATTCAGGGTGAGTAAAATTAAATCCACAGTATCTTCAAAGGGTTGAAGAAAATAAAAGGGAATATATAATTGCACAGTGAAAAAATATTTTTAAAAAAATATATATTTGACCTACAACAGACTCTCACCAATGGAATAGCTAAAGTATATATTTGAAAGAGAAAGAAGTTTATGCCAAAAAGAAGGTCTGAGATAGAAGAAAAACACAGTAAGAATAGAAAATGGCAAATGTGAGCATTAATTTAAATAAATATTTATAGGCAGCATAAAATAAGACTAAAACTTCTATTTTCAGCAGTAATGGAATGTCCCAACTGACATATAACTGAAAACTATTAAAAATGCCAGAAAAAAATTTCATAGACTTAAAAATATATCAGTGAACTATGAAGGAGATCAGAGGCCAAAAATTAAGTGAAAGAGGAATTCAGACTCTTAAGCGAAGTCTATTAATAATGGGCTAAATAAAAACAATGGCCCAGAGATAAGAATAAATTTTGTATTTTTAAAGGGTTATAAGAAAAACTAAGCAAAAAGAAAATGAAGAACATATGACAGAAACTGTGTAGCCTGTAAGTATGTGGTCTAGTAATTCTAAAATATTTACTATATAGCCCACAGATAAAGTTTGCCAAGCCCTGCGCTATAGAGTCTAGAACACAAGTGGAGCTCTAAATTCGGCTTTCACCTTAAGGGAAATTGCCCTATATAATACCCATGACTTGATTTTTCATGGCCGTTCAAGGCCTAGGGCTAGGGATAAAAGTCCAGAGCCTACCCAAATTATAACATATGTTAGGAGAAACCCCCAGTCTAAAAGATCCTGTCGTCAGAGTAATGGAGTCCTAAAAACACAGATACACACCCAGGGTGCTGTAAAGAATATAATCTGCCTCGAAAACTTACTAAAGGGGAAAAATTCTTCCAAAGGATTTGCCACGTTAAGTTGGCTCTCATGTAAGTTTTTAGCTGGAATCCACATAACCTGAAAGATCTGAAAGATCTCATGGTGAGAATGTGCCTCAAAGTGGCCCTGGTGGAAGGAAGTATTTTCAAGTGCCTAATGGAAGCCATTATAAGTCGATTCTACAAGGACCCACTTTCAATTCAAGCTTCAGAGAATTCCCACTGATAAACTTCCAGGAAAGATAATCACATTTTAAAAAACCATAAAACACTCAGGCTTAATGAAGAAGATAGAAGCATAAGACTCATAGTGACTTAAAATACTGGAATTATCAAACAAAATATAAAATATTCTTATGTTTCAATAAATAAAAATATGAGAAGTATTATACAGAGCAAGAAGCAAGAAAAGTTGACCTACTACTGGTAGCTGATCCCTGGAAGGCATCTCAGGTATAGGTCTCTGCTAATGAACTCTACCCTACCTGAAGAATTTAGAGCTTCCAGTGTCCTGGGGGCTCCCTCCTGCCCTTGTGGCACTGACCTCTCCCGCAGTTAGGGCCTCCATACCTCTTCACACTTTGTGACCCCTGCCTCAGCACCCATGATATATAGGAGGTGCTGGCACCCCTTTCTCTCTGGTACGTATGAAGCACTTCTTGTTGCCAGATGGCATTAATTGCATATCTCTCTCCTGCTTCGGAAACCATTTGATGTTTTAGAAGGAGGTGATTTGGTCTTATGACAGTTACTGAGTACCTAGTGAGTTCTCTGTGCACTGTCTAGTAGCTACTGGAGTGGTGGTGTTGGGTGGAGAAAGCTCTATTCTCTCATCATGCTTAACCCCAAGTCCCTACCCAATCTTGAAACAAATGATATGATGACTTCTCTTTGAGTCTGTGGATATAAAAAACATTCAAAATTCACTGCAGGAAAAAAGAAAGGACTCTAGATATAAAAAAGCAGGAATGGATTTATAAGGAATTAGGATAAAAGAGCAGCTGGATTGGGCTTCACAGTTAAAACTGACCCTAGCAGGACCCTGCCCAAAGATGCTTCACCCCCAGGACATATGGTCTCAATATTTTCCATGGGCCCTTCCCCTGCATTTCCCATGAGATGCTTCCATAAGCAGATCACAACCTCAGATATATTTAAATGCCTATAGAAACAGAAGAAACATGATTTCATTTTTCCCCATCCCTAGATAAAATTCTTATTTACCTTACCACCCAGCATTTTGTATTTTGAGCTATTTCTAAATTTGTATTCGCTTCTTCTATAAAAGGAAAAATGTACAAATAATAGATATATAATATCATAGATAGAAACCATAAAATTTATATAATCAAGTAACCATATGCTCAAGAATTCTACCTTCTGAGAAAATCGACCCAGAACTGAAGCCTTAAGTGTTGTTTTCCTCTTTTAAATTTCTATGTTTTAGTGGTAACATTATAAGTGAATGCCAAGAAATGAATGTATATAATTAATGAGAAAGGAATACCTTTCACTTTGTGTTGGCAGAGTTACTTATGCTAATTTTCAGTAATTGAGGGAGTGTGGCTAACAAATAATGTACCAAATCTAAATATCACCTTTGTTCATACTTACTTTTCCTCAGCATGTTTTGACAATGACACTTACGCTACCACAGAAATAATTCAGTGATGTAATGCCTCAAATATCACATTACAATAAGCTTTTTGTTGCTGTTTTTCTTTTTTTCTTAATACAAATCCCCAACTAGATATCTAAGGCAGCAAAATCATTACCTGAGGAAAATTCACTTCAGCAAAGAGGAGTTTCTTTGTTAAGAAGTCAACTAATAAAACACTTTCACTCTGCTTAGATGTGTCAGGGACATACCACGTGCCAGTCATTGTAATAAGTGATGGCAAATACAGAAAAGGGGAAGGCTCCTTTCTTTTCTTCAGGAAATGGTGGTCTAGCAGAGTCACTGGACGATAAATAAACAATTGACATAGTGAATTAAGTAGATAGCCTTTAACTGCAACACACAGGAGTGGTATCAAACTCAGGCTTCTAATCTTGAAAAACAGGTAGAAATAATGGCATCCTGGTTTGAGATGTTAGTGGTCTCAGTGGTGATGAGTAACTTGAATGCCTCCTAGGGGAAACCTGGAAAATCTATTCACTGCAACATCATTGTCAGATGCACCCAGAATTTGGTCTTAACTCACTCCCCATGCATGGGCTTAAATGTTTACAGATCTGGCCATAATTACTTTGTGTATAAGCTTAGTCATAGTAGAAAGTCCAATTCAACAGTCAGCTTCCTCATATAAGTATCATATTTGTCTCCTGTAATGAAGGACAAAGAACACATCATTTTCTTTTCTTTCTTTTACCAAGACTGCATTATTAAAAGTCTAGTCAATTCTTCCTTCTTTTATACTTATTTTGAATAAGAATTATTCAGATATACAAGGTTAAGAAGCGTTATTCTAAGAAGCAGATACCAAAATGGAGTTGGAAATGCAAGTGATTAATTAAGGTAATGCCTATAAAAGATAAAGGGAGGGAGACGGTGCAGGCAGAGAGAGACTTCAGACAATGATGCTGGTCTAGTATCTGTGAATCATTCTTTAGAGTGGAAGTTCTATTAATGCCAGTAATAGTGTTTGACACAGAGAAGGTTTTCAATAAATGCTAGCTGAATAATTAAATGAAAGAGCTCTTAGTGGGGAGGGAATGTGGAAGATATAAGTGAATACCTAAACAAATAGACAATAGTATTTGTGCTGTCACAGAGGTTCGGGAGCTGGGTGAACTAAAATTTATTGAATAAGCTTATTCTGGAAGCAAGTCCTTCCCAGTGGAACTGAAGGGAGATTAAAGGTATGACTCTGCCACTACAGGGGTTACTAGTAAGCACCGGCTGATCATTTGTTGCATGCACAATGTGAATGAAAGTTTTGATCATATGATAGAATCATTGAGGAGAATGAATAAGGATCCTGGGAAACTAAGGGAGAAGCGTCATAATCTAGTTTTCCAGGTAGCTGGTGGAGTAAACAACCCTAAATTTAGTATATAAAAAAGACATCCATTTTATGACATTCATGGATTCTCAGAGTCAGGGGGATTCAGACATAACACAATGATAATGTACAGTTTTAGCTCCATGATATCTGAGGCTTAATTTGGGCATTATTAGGGCAATACTGAAGATAGAATTCCCATGTATTTCCCTCTATATCTCATCATGTGCTTTTTAAGATAATTATTATAGTCTCTACAATTATAGGGTCTATTCTTCATTACTTAACTTCTCACTTTGTTTTCTGATGATTATTTCTTTCTGCTCAGGGCCACTTTAATCAGTTATCTGCCCTTGACATGAATAAAATTATTCTTTTTGAATACCCTGTAGTCAGAGTTGGGAAAGGTTTAACAGACTACCAAGTGGAAGGGGCATCGATAATTGTCAAAATGTATTAGCATTTTCAACATAGAATGTCATTGTAGTTTAAACCCCTACAACACTTACTATTGTCATTTTGCCAGTAATCTCTATTGATTATATGGTTTTTCTCCAGAAATTGTATTATTTTAATTATCTTAAGTCATCTACTATGGCTATAAGTAAAAAGGAAATGTATTTCTGCTTAGGATTCTCTCAAGAATGTTTTGGTATTACTTCTAAAGAACAGAATGTCCAAAGGCAACAATTAATTTTTATAATCAAATTCCATCCCTCTTTTGCTACTTATGTTTTCGGCATAGTTTGGGAATCTAGTTACTTTTTAAACATGTCCTTGTTAATTTAATTTAAACACTGCATCTTCAGGAGTTGGAATTTTTAGTCTGGTTGTGAATCTCTATTGCCAGAGCATGATATATGTGATGATGTCCATTTAAGGAACTAGGAAAAGTTGCTATTACTGTAGGTAAATTGTGAAAATATGCAAGACTAACTAAAATATGATTCAATTTATACAAAGTTTAAAAGGATGGACGAAACTGCAAGAGACTATTTTTGGGGTGGGGGGGGGAATTGGTGGAGCAGATGCCATGTTCTTTCTCTCACAGAACTTTATAGTCTCCTATATTTCTCTGCCTCATTGCCCTTAGGAGAACATCAAGAAATTCTTATCGAGAATAGGTATCCTTTCTTTAATTAATTTTTAATTAATGCCATGTCCCTGGTCCTGGCTTCAGGAGAAAGAGAGAATAACTATACACTCAGTATACCTCTTCCTGTTTGTACAGCTAAAGAGTGCATTAAGGTCTAAGTGTCTGCCTCAACGAAAGCCCCTGTCAGTTAAACGTGAACCCAAGAGACTGATTCTCCCAAATTCTGTTATCCTTGGGACATACAAGCCATACTATCCCTGATACACTGGCCACAAATGACTAGACCAGAAGCTGTGCCCAAATCAAGGGCAAAGAAGCCTAGGCCACCTGACGTGAAAAAGGCCACCTATCTCTGAGGTGGCTTGGCCTAAAGTTCTGTACAGTAGGGGTGTTATCTATATGATGATGGGAAGCCAACCCCATCTCTTGGGCTTCTGACAGAGAAATAATCACCAAGCATTCCATCATTCTCTTTCTTTAAATGCTTGTTGCCCAGTTTAATTCTGGGAATTCTCAGCTCCAGAGTGACTAATAGCTAAAAAAATGGGGCTGTGGTTTGTAACATTTCTTGATCCTTCATGATCCTATGTAGCTTTGCAATAAACATTCTCTCAAAGAAATTCTGGCGAAGATTCCTCCTCATCACCCTAAAGAACCTAACTAATGAAAAGTACTGACAGATTTATTGACCTCTTGTGATGAAAGTCCCAAAGACCACCACCAGTTTCAGCCATTCACTAGAAGGACACACAGGCCTCAGCATATAGCCAGGATTTATTGCAGTAAAGGTATATAAAACAAAATCAGCAAAGAGGAAAGGCATATGGAATGAAGTTTGGGATTAGCAGATGCAAACTAGTATATATAGGATGGAAAAAGAACAAGGTCCTATTGTACAGCACAGGGAACTATATTCAATATCCTGTGATAAACCATAATGGAAAAGAATATGAAAAAGAATATACACATGTATAACTGAATCTCTTTGCTGTATAGAAGAGATTAACACAATATTGTAAATCAACTATACTTCAATAAAATTTTAAAACAAGAAGAAGGAACTTCCAAGCTCAAGCTTCCAAGAGTCCTCTCACAATGGAGTTACACAGGATATGCTTAATTCTTCCAGCATCCAATTATGACAACATGTATAAAATGTGGTCATTAGATACTCAGCACCCAAATTATTGCTGGGGTAGGTCATATAGGCATATTATGCTTAGCACATACCAAAATTCTTAGCTCCTAGAAAGAAAACAGATCTTCAGAATAACCCACATTGTTTGCACAAACAGCCTATGCACAGTGAGCCACGTTTATCAGTTACGGAACAGAGGGAACACTTTCAAAATCCAAATTCTCAGATACCAATCAAAGGGCAACCTTGCAAGCCAACTTTCCTAAGGAGAGCAGTCTCACAACCCCCCCTTGCCAGGTATTTCTCTTCCCTAAGATAAATGACTCCAAATTATTTTACACTTTCTTTGATAAGCTTCATTCACAAATCTTTAATCAGTTTGTTGATTATTTTTAGCCTTTCCTAAGTTAATGATCATGGCAATGATTCAGGTATGGAAAATTCATTACCATGAATCCTTTGGTAATGTATTTGTATTCTACTGATTTATACTATTTAAAGTAATGCCAGAAGTGACCTATTACTATCCATATCTGTATGAGTGACTACATGTACAAGCATTTACATTTTATATGTTGGGAAAATAATTTAAGGGATGAATAGGAGGTCCTTGAGGCCAGATTGGGATGTGACTATAATGTACATTTAAAATTAAAGGGTATTACCTTTAGCCAACTGGGTATACAGGAAGTACTTGCTCTTGATTTATCTCCACTAAAATATAAGAAAAACTCTTCAGTGTCACAATTCTTATCAGACCCATTCACAAAAATTAATGACAATTAATTAATATTAGCTGGTTGAATTAACTGCACTATTTTCATCAGAAAATAATCTATAACTAAGCTATATGCTAAGGAATAATTAAAATAAAATATTCTGCATGTAGACTAGAATAGATGCTATGTTATTGATTCTTGCTGGATTATCTACTCGGAAAGTCTCAACCTTCCTATTTGGGGAACACCATAGGAGTATAGCTGGGACTGAGGAGGTCATCCTGGAAGGGAAGTCATGAAGCCAAAGGTGAAGCTTCAATCTGGGTTCAGGGCTTAGATCTTTACAATTCTCACCTCTACTCTGGATTTTATAGCAGAACCCACTTCACAGGGGTCCCTCCTGTCCCAAGCTATTCCACAGTGAACAGGACTTTATCACTTTTTAATTTATTGCTTTAAGACCTTCAGAAAAGGTGCAATTACAATTTTGTTGGCTAAATACTCTTTATAAATTACTTTTTAATAAACAATAAATTAGAAATTTTGTTTGGGTCCAGTTGATGATTACAAACATAACTCTTACTTCATTTCTTAAGCCAATAAATTAAATGCTTTCTGAACAACTGCCAAAGACTCCATCACTTTCTTTTTTTTTTTTTTTTTTTTTTTTTTTTGCGGTACGCGGGCCTCTCACTGTTGTGGCCTCTCCCTTTGCGGGGCACAGGCTCCGGACGCGCAGGCTCAGCGGCCATGGCTCAAGGGCCCAGCCGCTCCGCGGCATGTGGGATCCTCCCGGACAGGGGCATGAACCCGTGTCCCCTGCATTGGCAGGCGGTCTCTCAACCACTGCGCCACCAGGGAAGCCCTCCATCACTTTCTAAATGGAGAGACCATCAGCAAAAGGATTTTCTCACACTTTTTTTTAACCTACCCTTTAGTTTAGATAATGAGAAACATCCATAGCAACAGATAATCACTTCAAGAGTATCTGCTAATTAAATTTGGATTTATAACCCTGAATTCTGCAATTCACTAACCAAATTTCTCTCTAACATGTGTATAATCTTTATTAGTCTTAGAAATGTCTCCCTTGGAAGAGCACAAATAAGCAGCGTAAAGAGACTTAATTTTATAAAAGGACCTTAACCAAGTGACAATGACTAAGTGCATCCACTAAATTTTTAAAAATTGGCTTTAATTTTGTGTTCCATCTCAGGACAGCAATTACACTTCCAGATTTATTTTAAACCATTGAGGCAAACAACACACCATAACAGTATATCTTTCTTAATAATAACAATAGATATCTAGGTAATAAGAGCTGTTTTTCCTTTTGAAAATTTTCTTAAGAACAAGAAAATAATGAAGTAACCCTAAAAGGTCAATAAAAAAATGATCTAAGTTTACAAATTTAGTTGAGTGATCTAAAGCTTTACAAAACGGTCACTATGAAGCTAACTGACTTGAGCCATTCACAAGGTTAACTAGGAAATTCTCTGACTTTCATTGACCAAAGAGAAAAATTTTGAAGGCCAAATTGCAGAATCTGAAATCATGCTGAAATAACATGTATAATCTAAATAAAGCTAGAATATGACTTTAATTTTTTTTCTGTCTGGGTAGAAAACTTAAGAACTTTGGAGTACAAGTGGTAATTAATCTCATTTTTTGGCTGAATATTATAAAACTTTGGAAAAGGAAGAAGATATGGCAAATAATCAACCACTACAGGTGTTAATGCTATTAATGGTTTTTCAATTTGGGGAGTGTACTAATTCACACCTTAGGTGTCTTGCAACTCAAATTAATACCAACTCCAGAGTGCACACTCCATAGAGGCAGAAAGCATCTTTCACATACTCTAGCCTCCATTTCTAAAATCCTTCCCTAGAATATGCAAGAATCCTCTAGTTTATACAGTCTGGAAAAGGTGATTGGCAACCTAGGGAGATGCTATCTATCCACAGCCATTGTCCTCGACACCACAACTCACAGCTGACACCAAATACTGCTGTGGAGTGCTGCTTCACCATTGTCCATACAGAAGGAAAATCACTCTCCCAGGTAAAAAAATAATAACTTAACCTAAATGAGGAAAATAAATATGGTTTTACTGGTGATCCTTGAAGAGCTTGGGTTTGAACTAAATGAATCTACTTATACAAAAATATTTTTCAATAGTAAATACTACAGTGCTACATGGTCTGTGGTTGGTTGAAGGTGTGGAGGAACCTCAAATACAGAGAGGCCACTATAAATTATATATGAATTAAGTTGTTCAAGGGTCAACAGTAAACTATTGCTGGAATGATTTGGTGACTTAAACACCATGATGGAAAATATATTTTCTTAGAAAGAAACAATCTTAAAAGTGTAGACAGGATGGCTCTACATATCAAGACACCTTAGATTTACATGAGATGTTATTCACCTAAGATTGGAAGCCTTAAGAAGTGTACAAAAAGAGGAGAACCTCAAATGGTGTCATTCACTTTACAGGAGCTTTCTCTTTTAGGTCTTTCCAGAGTAAAATGTTTGGACTTAGGCAAAAAATTCTCTTGAATTCATTACAGTTATGATAAACCCTTCCCAATGAGTCTTTCCTTACTGCCCAAAAACTAGAAATACACCTTCTTTCACTTATCTTAGCTTTCGGATAGCTTTAACTATGGTTGTTTTGTTTTGCAGTTTAAAGCCACTATCCTTAATAGCACAGAGGCAGAAATGGAATTGAATAGTTTTTCTTTTTCTGTGTTATGGCTGTGTGTTCAATTTTTTCAAAAGCAAATGATCTAATATATATTGATGTTTTGTTCCAAGGAGATCTTTAAAACCAATTAAATTATTTGCATATGATTTTCTAAAAACTTAGCTTAATTTTGGCTTTCCTCTTTCAGATAATTATTATAGTTACATAATGTTACTCTTTACTCCTTGGCTTCGATTATGTATTCCTCCTTCCAATTTTTCTACATCTCACTTCAGTTGTAAATTACCAGATCACAAAAACTGAAAAGAACATAATTATAATAAAAAGAAAATCATCGAACCACAAAAGGCAAAACAAAAAGAAAAAGAAGGACAAAGAAGAAATATAAAATCAATGGGAAAACTAGGTTTAAACTGCAGTAAATACATATCTATCAACAATTACCTTAAATGTCAATGGACTAAATGCTTCAATCAAAAGACAGAGTGGTAGACTGGATAAAAAGAATAACAGCCTAAAATATGCTGCCTACAAGAGATCCACTTTAGGGCAAAGGACACACATAGATTGAAAGTGAGGGGATGGAAAAAGATATTTTATGCAAATGGAAATGACAAGAAAGTGGGGGGGGGTCACAATACTCATATCAGACAAAATAGATTTTAAAACAAAGGCCATAAGGAAAGATAAAGAAGGACACTATATAATGATAAAAGTATCAATACAAGAAGAGGATTTCTACACTTGTCAACATATATACACCCAATATTGGAGCACCAAAATACATAAAACAAATACTATCAGACATAAAGGGAGAAATTGACAGGAACACAATAATAGGAGACTTTAAAACCACACTCACATCAATACACAGATCTTCTAGATGGAGAATCAATAAGGCAACAGAGAATCAATAAGATCCTAAATGATACAATGGAACAGTTCAACTTAATTGGTATTTTCAGGATATTACATCCAAAAAAAATAAAAAAAGAAACAGAATATACATCCCTTTCAAGTGCACATGGAACATTCTCTAGGACTGACCACAAACTAGGGCAGAAAACAAGCTTCAACAAATTTAAGCATATACAAATTATCTCAAGCATCTTTTCTGACCACAGTGGCATGAAACTAAAAATTAACCACAGAAAAAGAAATGAGAAAAAAAAGATTAGGTGGAGACTAAACAACATACTACTAAAAAACCAGTGGGTCAGTGATGAAATCAGAGAGGAAATTAAAAAATACCTTGAGATAAATGACAATGAAAACACAACCAAACAAAATCTATAAGATGCAGCAAAAGCAGTCCTTAGAGGGAAGTTCATAGCAATACAGGCCTTCCTCAAAAAAACAAGAAGAAAAATCTCAAATAAACAACGTAACCTACCACTTAAAAGAATTAGAAAAAGAAGAACAAACAAAACTTAAAGTCAGCAGAAGGAAGGAAATAATAAAGATCAGAGAGGAAATAAATAAAATAGAAAAAAATCAATAAAACCAACAGCTGGTTCTCTGAAAGGATAAACAAGATTGACAAACCTATGGCCAAGCTCACTAAGAAGAAAAGAGAGAGAACCTAAATAAACAAAATAGGAGATGAAATAGGAGACATAACAACTGATACCACAGAAATACAAAAAACCATAAGGAAACACTATGAACAATTATATACCAACAAATTCAACAACCCAGAAGAAATGGACAAGTTTCTAGAAACATACAACCCACAAAAACTGAATCAAGAACAAATAGATAATTTGAACAGACCAAACACTGAAGTGAAATAGAATTTGTAATTAGAAAACTCCTTACAAACAAAAGTCCAGGACCAGATGGCTTCACAGGCAAATTCTACTAAACATACAAAGAGGAACTTATACTGATCCTTTTCAAACTCTTCCAAAAATTTGAAGAGGAGGGAACACTCCCAAAGATATTCTATGAAGCCACCATCATCCTGATACCAAAACCAGACAAAGACACCACCACAAAAGAAAATTACAGGCCAATATCTTTGATGAATATAGATGTCAAAATTCTCAACAAAATATTAGCAAATTGAATCCAACAACACATTAAAAAAAATCATACACCACGACCAAGTGGGATTCATCCCAAGTTCATCAGGGTGGTTCAAAACACGCAAATCAATCAATGTGATACACCACATAAATAAAAGATAAAAACCACATGATCATCTCAGTAGATGCAGAAAAAGCATCTGACAAAATTCAACATCCATTCATGATAAAAACTCTTACCAAAGTGGGTATAGAGGGAATATATCTCAATATAATAAATGCTATTTATGACAAACTCAAAGGCAATATAATACTCAATGGTGAAAAGCTGAAAGCATTCCCACTAAAATATGGAACAAAGATACCCACTCTCACCTCTTCTGTTCAACATAGTTTTGAAAGTCCTAGCCACAGCAATCAGACATGAAAAAGAAAAAAAAAAAGTATCCAAACTGGAAGGGAAGAGGTAAAATTTTCATCATATGCAGATAATGTGATACTATATATAGAAAACCCTAAAGACTCCACACAAAAACTACTAGAACTGATAAGCAAGCAAGGTAGCAGGATACAAGTTTAACATACAGAAATCAGTTGCATTTCTTTATACCAACAATGAAATAACAGAAGGGGAATGAAAAAAAGTACTTTTTTAAATTGCACCCCCCAAAATAAAATACTTAGGAATAAACCTGACCAAGGAGGTGAAAGACTTATATGCTGAGAACTATAAAACAATAAAGGAAACGGAAGATGATTCAAAGAAACGTAAGGATATCCCCTGCTCTTGGATTGGAAGAATTAATATTGTTAAAATGGCCATACTACCCAAAGCAATCTACAGATTTAATGTGATTCCTATCAAATTACCCATGACATTTTTCACAGAACTAAAAAAAATAATCCTAAAATTCATATGGAACCATAAAAGACCCAGAATTGCCAAAGCAATCCTGAAGAAAAAGAACAAAGTGGGAGGCATAACCCTCCCAGATTTCAAACAATACTATAAAGCTACAGTAATCAAAACAGCATGGTATTGACACAAAAACAGACTTATGAATCAATGGAACAGAATAGATAGCCCAGAAATAAACCCATAATCTTCGACAAAGAAGGCAAGAATATACAATGGGAAAAAGACAGTCTCTTCAGCAAGTGGCGTTGGGAGTGTTGGATAGCCACATGTAAATCAATGAATTTAGAACACAACTTCTCACCATACACAAAAATAAACTCAAAATGGCTTAAGGATTTAAACATAAGACATGACACCATAAAAGTCCTAGAAGAGATCATAGGCAAAACATTCTCTGATGTAAATCATACCAATGTTTTCTTAGGTCAGTCTCCCAAGGCAATAGAAATAAAAACAAAAGTAAACAAGTGGGACCTAATCAAACTTACAAGCTCTTGCACAGCAAAGGAAACCATAAACAAAATGAAAAGACAACCTACAGAATGGGACAAAATATTTGTAAACAATGTGACCAACAAAGGCTTAATTTCCAAAGTATACAAACAGCTCATACTACTCAATAACAACAAACAACCCAATCAAAAAATGGGAAGAAGACCTAAATAGACATTTCTCTAAAGAAGAAATACAGATAGCCAATAGGCACATGAAAAGATGCTCAACATCACTAATTATTGGAGAAATTCAAATCAAAACTACTAGGTACCACCTCACACCAGTCAGAATGGCATCATTAAAAAGTCTACAAATAACAAATACTGGAGAGGGTGTGGAGAAAACGGAACGCTCCTACACTGTTTGTGGGACTGTAAGTTGGTACAGCCACTGTGGAAACAGTATTATATACAATGGAATACACTACTCAGCCATAAAAAGGAATGAAATAATACTATTTACAGCAACATGGATGCAACTAAAGATTATCAAACTAAGTGAAGTAAGTCAGAAAGAGAAAGACAAAAACCATATGATATCACTTATATGTGGAATCTAAAATATGACAAATGAATATATCTATGAAATAAACAGAATCACAGACATAGAGAACAGACTGGTGGTTGCCAAGGGGGAGGGTGTAGGGGGAGGCATGGAGTGGGAGGTTGGGGTTAGCAGAGGTAAACTTTTATATATATTAATAGAATGGATAAACAACAAGGTCTTATTGTATAGTACAGAAAACTATATTCAATATCCTATGATAAACCATAATGGAAAAGAATATAAAAAAGAATGTATATATATATATATATATATGTATAACTGAATCACTTTGCTGTACTGCAGAAATTAACACAGCATTGTAAATCAACTATATTCAATAAAAAATAATTGTAAATTACCAGAGAGTTCCATGTTGATACTTCAGATTCTTTAGATGTCACACAATATGTTAATCATCACAATATATGCATAATTAAAATAAAGAACTAACTTCTTCAAGCTAATCTTTCCTTGAAATTTCTGGTTTGAAAATTAACTTTTTATTCTATGAAAATTTTTTGAAATCTCCTTTTCTAAGACATATGTTTCTTTCTAACATATCTTAATCTTTTATACTGCTCTTATTCCAAGGTTCTGATGCCCACTAATTCATCAACCAAGCAGACATTTTTTATTGATTTAAACTATGTACAGAGTATGACCTCTCCCAATTGCTCCCTTAAAGTCATCCATGCAGTCCCCTAAGATCTTGATTACATGCTAAGCTCTACATCATGATCAACTGTTCTGTGCAAAGCACTCTATTAGTCACTCAGATATATGCCACACATTGTAAGCAATGAAATAGATAAAATATTAAAATAATAATTTTCCATTCAAGATTTGAATTCTTACCCACCCACATGAAGAGATGCTCCCTTGGATATATTTTCCTGGGAATAAATACAAAGTGATATGTTATAATAAATCATCAAGAATAACTTGATTCACACATGATAGATTTTTAGTGCTATTACTCTTGCCTAGCTCTGGGTCAAATATTTTCATTGACAGGCTCCACAATTTGAATTCCAAGAATGGCTCACTTTTAACTCTTCCATCACAGAGTGCTTTGAATTTATCATTTATTTCCTTTCTTATCATACCGTATCAGAAACTCCTCTAAGAGATTTAAACTTTGATTAAGTACTAAGTCAGATTATATTCTGCTGCAACTTCATGGTATGTTGCTATCATTCATTCAACAACTACATAATGAGCATCTATTGAGAAAGTCCATGTTCTTGGTACTGGTATCATAACAGGAGACAAAGCAAAGCAAATCCCTATCCTCAAAAAGCTTATTTAGTGGATAAAAGAACAACAAATAAGATAACTAATAAATATATTATATATGAGAGAAGATGATGAATGCTCTGAAGAAAAATAAAGCAAGAGGATGAATATGAAGTTCAGCATATGTGCAATTTGTGATAGAGTGGCTAAGTTTGGCTTCACTCAGATAGTGTCATCTGACTAAAGATCTGAAGGAAGTGAAGGAGAAATTCACGTCAATGTCTGGGAAAAGTGTTTCAGACAGAGGGAAGGACAAGTACAAAGACCTTGAGTATTTACTCTGCTTAAAATGAGTGAGGAATAGTAATGAGGTTGATATAGGTGGTGAGGAGTAAGCAACAAAGAGGGAAATGTCAAAGAGCAATGTTGAACAGAGAAGAAATACATTGTGTGGAGGCTTCTGGGTGATTTGTAGGGATATTATTTTTTAGTCTCATGATGTGGGAAGCCATTGTTGTATTTAATTGACATGATCTTATGTGATATGATCTAAACTACTTTTAAACAATATTACTATTGTGGCTCTGTTAAAAATAGACCAAAGGCAGGCAAAAGAGAAAGCAACAAAGCCAGTTGGAAGCCACTGCAATAAAATAGGAGAAGATGGAACAGTAGCTTGTGACAGTGCTTTAGCAGTAGAGATTGGGAAACAGTGAGATATGGGATATATTTTGAGGGTAGAGCAACAGATTTTGCCAATAGAATATGGAATATGATAAACTTAGAAGAGTAAAGGATGTCTCCAAAGGTTTTAGCCAAAGCAAATGGAAGAGGAAGTTGCCCATTATGGAAGAGTAGGGTTTTGTGGATGGTGGTAGAGGAGGAGTGATCATGATCTTGATTTTTAAAATCTCAAGTTTGAGATGCTCTTTAGATGGCCAGCATGAGATATTTTGGAAGTTAGTTGGATATGAGTCTAGAGGTGAGAAGGGAGGTACTATAGATATACATATTGGATTAATTAGTTTACAGATGAATACTAAAAGCCTCAAGACTTGATGAGATCCCCCAATAAGTGAATGTATAAAGAAAAAGAAGGAAGTAAAAGGATTCTGTGCTGGGACACTCCAACATTAAGAGATCAGGAAGATGAGGAAAAATTTATAAGGGAGATAGAAAACTAATGGCCAGAGTAGTAAGATGAGAAAGAGCAGAATGTGGTATCCTCTAAGCCAAATTAAACAAAACAAAACAAAACAAAAAACTACTTCAGGGAGGAAGGAGTGATCAACCAATACTTCAGATAGTTAGGTAAGATAAAGTCAGAACCCATAACTGGCTTTAACAACATAGAGGCTGAGTTCAAATAAGAATAGGTAGGGTCAAGAGAATGAAAGACCAGATGTTGAAGAACACTTCTTAAAAAAATTTACAGATAATTATTTTTCCCTCTTACTGTGCAGAGAAGTATATTTAGTTGGGCCAGAATGAGAAGGAAGTGAAACATTTTTCTGCATATTTTGATTTCATTTGTCTCTAAAACGAGACATAGAGCATACGTGTTTACTGATGGAAAAGTCATTGTAGAGATGGAAAAAAATGGCAATGCAAGGGAGGTGAGGGAACTGCTGGAACAATGTCCTTGAGTTGATGAGAGGGAATGTGACATAGTAGGGGAAGCTAGCACAAGAATTCATTCACGGGAGACCTTCAAGAGGGCAAAAGAGTAAGACGTGGAGATGACCTTCCTCCCCACAAATACATCAGAAATACATCTACATGTAGAACAACTCCTACAGAACACCTACTGAAGGCTGGCAGAAAACCTCAGACCTCCCAAAAGGCAAGAAACTCCCCACATACCTGGGTAGGGCAAAAGAAAAAACAGAGACAAAAGAATAGGGATGGGACCTGCACCAGTGGGAGGGAGCCGTGAAGGAGGAAAACTTTCCACACACTAGGAAGCCCCTTCACTGGTGGAGATGTGGGTGGGGTGGGGTGGGGGGCTTTGGAGCCACGGAGGAGAGCACAGCAACAGGGGTGCAGAGGGCAAAGCGGAGAGATTCCCGCACAGAGGATCAGTGCCGACCAGCACTCACCAGCCCGAAAGCCTTGTCTGCTCACCCATTGGGATGGGTGAGGGGTATGGGACCTGAGGCTCTGGTTTCTTTGGAGGTCAGATACCAGGGAGAGGACTGGGGATGACTGGGTGAACACAGCCTGAAGGGGGCTAGAGCGCCACAGATAGCTAGGAGGGAGTCCGGGAAAAGTCTGGAGCTGTCAAAGAGGCAAGAGACCATTGTTTCGGGGTGCATGAGGAGAGGGGATTCAGAGCACCCCCTAAATGAGATCCAGAGGCGGGCAAGAGCCGCGGCTATCAGCACAGACCCCAGAGACAGGCATGAAATGCTAAGGCTGCAACTGCAGCCAAAAAGAAGCCTGTGTACAAGCACAGGTCACTATCCACACCACCCCTCCCAGGAGCCTGTGCAGCCCGCCACTGGCAGGGTCCCGTGATCCAGGACAACTTCCCCAGGAGAACACACGGCATGCCTCAGGTAGTTGCAACGTCATGCTGGCCTCTGCCGCTGCAGGCTCACCCTGCATTCCATACCCCTCTCTCCCCCTGGCCTCAGTGAGCCAGAGACCCCTAATCAACTGCTACTTTAACCCTGTTGTATCTGGATGGGGAACAGACACACTCAGGAAACCTACACGCAGAGGCGGGGCCAATCCAAAGCTGAACCACAAGAACTGTGCAAACAAAGAAGAGAAAGGGAATTTTTCCCCAGCAGCCTCAGGAGCAGTGGATTAAACCTCCACAATCAACTTGATGTACCCTGCATCTGTGGAATACCGACATAGACAATGAATCAACCCAAAATTGAGGCAGTGGACTTTGGGAGCAACAGTATATATATATTTTTTTCATTTTCTCTTTTTGTGAGTGTGTATGTATATGCTTTTTGTGAGTTTGTCTGTATAGCTTTATTTTACCATTTGACCTAGGATTTTTTCTGTCCTTCTTCTGTTGTTTTTCTTGTTTTTGTTTTTTTATTACTTTTTAATATTTTTATTTTTAATAATTTTTAAATTTTTATTTAATAACTTTATTTTCTACTATGTTATTTTCTTCTTTCTTTCTTTCTTTTTTTCTAACTTTTCTTCTGAGCCATGTTGCTAACAGTGTCTTGGTGCTCCAGCAGGGTGTCAGGCATGAGCCTCTGAGGTGGGAGAGATGAGCTCAGGACATTGGTCCACCAGAGACCTTCCAGCTCCATGTAATATCAAACAGTGAAAGCTCTCCCAGAGATCTCCATCTCAATGCTAAGACCCAGCTCCACTCAACAGCCAGCAAGCTACAGTGCTGGACACCCGATGCCAAAGAACTAGCAAGACAGGAACAGAAGCCCACCCATTAGCAGAGAGGCTGCATAAAATCATAATTAGGTCACAGACAACCCAAAACACACCACTGGACATGGCCCTGCCCAGCAGAAAGACAAGATACAGCCTCATCCACCAGAACAAAGGAACTAGTCCCCTTAACCAGGAAGCCTAGACGACCCACTGAACCAACCTTAGCCACTGGGGGCAGACACCAAAAACAATGGGAACTACAAACCAGAACCCTTCGAACAGGAGACCCCAAACACAGTGAGTTAAGCAAAATGAGAGACAGAGAAATACAAAGCAGATGAAGCAGCAAGATAAAAACCACTAGACCAAACAAATGAAGAGGAAATAGGCAGTCTACCTGAAAAAGGATTCAGAGTAATGAGAGTAAAGATGACCCCAAATCTTGGAAATAGAATGGAGAAAATACAAGAAACGTTTAACAAGGACCTGGAAGAATTAAAGAGCAAAGAAACAATAAGGAACAACACAATAAATGAAATTAAAAATTCTCTAGAAGGAATCAATAGCAGAATAACTGATGCAGAAGAATAGATAAGTGACCTGGAAGATAAAATAGTGAAAATAGCTCCTGCAGAGCAGAATAAAGAAAAAAGAATGAAAAGCATTGAGGACAGTCTCAGAGACCTCAGGGACAACATTAAACACACCAACATTCAAATTATAGGGGCCCCAGGAGAAGAAGAGAAAAGGGGACTGAGAAAATATTTGAAGAGATTATAGATGAAAACTTCCCTAACATGGGAAAGGAAACTGTTAATCTAGGCCAGGAAGCACAGAGTCCCATACAGGATAAATCCAAGGAGAAACATGCCAAGACACATATTAATCAAACTATGAAAAATTAAACACAAAGGAAAAATATTAAAAGAAGCAAAGGAAAAGCAACAAATAACATACAAGGGATACCCCATAAGGTTAACAGCTGATCTTTCCACAGAAACTCTGCAAGCCAGAAGGGAATGGCAAATGATGAAAGGGAAAATCCTATAACCAAGATTATTCTACCCAGCAAAGATCCAATTCATTTTCGATGGAGAAATTAAAACCTTTACAGACAAGCAAAAGCTAAGAGAATTCAGCACCACGAAACCAGCTTTACAACAAACGCTAAAGGAATTTCTCCAGGCAGGAAACACAAGAGAAGGAAAAGATCTACAATAAGAAACATAAAACAATTAAGAAAATGGTAATAGGAACACAGATATCAATAACTACCTGAAATGTAAATGGATTAAATGCTCCCACCAAAAGACATAGACTGTCTGAATGGACAGAAAAACAAGACCCGTATATATGCTGTCTACAAGAGACCCACTTCAGACCTAGGGAGACATACAGACTGAAAGTGAGGGGATGGAAAAATATATTCCATGCAAATGGAAATCAAAAGAAAGCTGGTGTAGCAATTCTCATATCAGACAACATAGACTTTAAAATAGACTATTATAAGAGACAAAGAAGGACACTAGATAATGATAAAGGGATCAATCCAAGAAGAAGATATAACAATTTTAAATATCTATGCACCCAACATAGGAGGACCTCAATATGTAAGGCAAATGCTAACAACCATAAAAGGGGAAATCGACAGTAACACAATCAGAGTAGGAGACTAACACTCCACTTTCACCAACGGACAGATCATCCAAGATGAAAATAAATAAGGAAACACAAGCTCTAAATGATACATTAAAACCATGTACTTAATTTATAGTTATAGGACATTCCATCCAAAAACAACAGAATACACTTTCTTCTCAAGTGCTCAAGGAACATTCTCCAGGATAGATCATATCTTGGGTCACAAATCAAGCCTTGGTAAATTTAAGAAAATTGAAATTCATATCAAGTATCTTTTCTGAACACAATGCTATGAGACTAGATATCAATTACAGGAAAAAACCTGTAAAAAATACAAACACATGAAGGTTAAACAATACACTACTAAATAACCAAGAGATCTCTGAAGAAATCAAAGAGGAAATCAAAAAATACCTAAAAACAAATAACCATGAAAACACAATGACCCAAAACCTATGGGGGGCAGCAAAAGCAGTCCTAAGAGAGAAGTTTATAGCAATACAATCCTACCTCAAGAAACAAGAAATATCTCAAATAAACAACCTAACCTTACACCTAAAGCAATTAGAAAAAGAAGAAGAAAAAAACCCCAAAGTTAGCAGAAGGAGAGAAATCATAAAGATCAGATCAGAAATAAATGAAAAAGAAATGAAGGAGACAAAGGCAAAGCTCAATAAAACTAAAAGCTGGTTCTATGAGAAGATAAACAAAATTGAAAAACCATTAGTGAGACTCATGAAGAAAAAAGGGAGAAGATTTAAATCAACAGAATTAGAAATGAAAAAGGAGAAGTAACAACTGAACCTGCAGAAATACAAAGGATTATGAGAGATTACTACAAGCCACTATATGCCAACAAAATGGACAACCTGGAAGAAATGGACAAATTCTTAGAAAAGAACCAACTTCCGAGACTGAACCAGGAAGAAATAGAAAATATAAAGAGACCAATCAAAAGCACTGAAATTGAGACTGTGATTAAAAATCTTCCAACAAACAAAAGCCCAGGACCACATAGCGTCACAGGCGAATTCTATCAAACATTTAGAGAAGAGATAACACCTATCCTTCTCAAACACTTCCAAAATATAGCAGAGGGAGGAACACTCCCAAACTAATTCTACAAGACCACCATCACCCTCATACCATAAACAAAGATGTCACAAAAAAAGAAAACTATAGGCCAATATCACTGATGAACACAAATGCAAAAATCCTCAACAAAATACTAGCAAACAGAATGCAACAGCACATTAAAAGGATCATACACCATGATGAAGTGGGATTTATCCCAGGAATGCAAGGATTCTTCAATATACACAAATCAATCAGTGGGATACACCATATTAACAAACTGAAGGATAAAAAACATGATCATCTCAGTAGATGCAGAAAAAGCTTTCAACAAAATTCAACACCCATTTACGACAAAAACCCTCTAGAAAGTAGGCATAGATGGAACTTATTTCAACATAATAAAGGCCATATATGACAAGCCCACAGCCCACATCATTCTCAATGGTGAAAAACTGAAACCATTTCCACTAAGATCAGGAAGAAGACAAGGTTGCCCACTCTCACCACTATTATTCAACATAGTTTTGGAAGTTTTAGCCACAGCAGTCAGAGAAGAAAAAGAAATAAAAGCAATCCAAATTGGAAAAGAAGTAAACTGTCACTGTTTGCAGATGACTTAATACTATACATAGAGAATCCTAAAGATGCTACCAGAAAACTACTAGAGCTAATCAATGAATTTGGTAAAGTAGCAGGATACAAAATTAATGTACAGAAATCTCTTGCATTCCTATACACTAATGATGAAAAATCTGAAAGTGAAATTAAGAAAACACTGCCATTTACCACCTCAACATAAAGAATAAAATATCTAGGAATAAACCTACGTAAGGAGACAAAAGACCTGTATGCAGAAACCTATAAGACACAGATGAAAGAAATTAAAGATGATACAAACAGATGGAGAGATATACCATGTTCTTGGATTGTAAGAATCAACATTGTGAAAATGA
The DNA here is from genome assembly GCF_949752795.1 of Hyperoodon ampullatus. Taxonomy (NCBI): domain Eukaryota; kingdom Metazoa; phylum Chordata; class Mammalia; order Artiodactyla; family Ziphiidae; genus Hyperoodon; species Hyperoodon ampullatus. The sequence continues at coordinate 75,198,962 of NC_136917.1, read as the reverse complement.
CTATACTACCCAGAACAATCTATAGATTCAATGCAATCCCTATCAAATTACCAACTGCATTTTTCACAGAACTAGAAGAAAAAATTTCAAAATCTGTATGGAAACACAAAAGACCCCGAATAGTCAAAGCAATCTTGAGAAAGAAAAATGGAGCTGGAGGAATCAGGCTCCCTGATTTCAGACTATATTACAAAGCTGCCGTAATCAAGACAGTATGGTAATGGCACAAAAACAGAAATATAGATCAATGGAAGAGGATAGAGAGCACAGAGATAAACCCACTTACCTATGGTCAACTAATCTATGACAAAGGAGGCAAGAGTACACAATGGAGAAAAGACAGCCTCTTCAATAAGTGCTGCTGGGAAAACTGGATAGCTACATGTAAAAGAATGAAATTAGAATGCTCCCTAACACCATACACAAAAATAAACTCAAAATGGATTAAAAACCTAAATGTAAGGGCAGACACTATAAAACTCTTAGAGGAAATCATAGGCAGAACACTCTATGACATAAATCATAGTAAGATCCTTTTTGACCCACCTCCTAGAGAAATGGAAATAAAAACAAGAATAAACAAATGGGACTTAATGAAACTTAAAAGCTTTTGCACAGCAAAGGAAACCATAAACAAGACGAAACGACAACCCTCAGAATGGGAAAAAATATTTACAAATGAAGCAACTGGCAAAGCATTAAACTCCAAAATTTACAAGCAGCTCATGCAGCTCAATATCAAAAAAAACAAACAAACAACCCAATCCAAAAATGGGCAGAAGTCCTCAACTGACATTTCCCCAAAGAAGATATACAGATTGCCAACAAACACATGAAAGAATGCTCAACATCACTAATCATTAGAGAAATGCATAGCAAAACTACAATGAGGTATCACCTCACACCAGTCAGAATGGCTATCATCAAAAAATCTACAAACAGTAAATGCTGGAGAGGGTATGGAGAAAAGGGAACCCTCTTGCACTGTTGGTGGGAATGTAAACTGATACAGCCACTATGGAGAACAGTATGGAATTTCCTTAAAAAACTAAAAATAGAACTATCATATGACTCAGCAATCCCATTACTGGGCATATACACTGAGAAAACCATAATTCAAAAAGAGTCATGTACCACAATGTTCATTGCAGCTCTATTTACAATTGCCAGGACATGGATACAACCTAACTGTCCATCGACAGGTGAATGGATAAAGGAGATGTTGCACATATATACAATGGAATATTACTCAGCCATAGAGAGAAATGAAATTGATTTATTTGTAGTGAGGTGGATGGACATAAAGTCTGTCATGCAGAGTGAAGTAAGTCAGAAAGAGAAAAACAAATACTGTATGCTAACACATATATATGGAATCTAAAAAATAAATAAATAAGTATGAAGAACCTAGGGGCAGGAGAGGAATAAAGATGCAGACCTAGAGAATGCACTTGAGGACACGGGGACGGGGAAGGGTAAGCTGGGATGAAGTGAGAGAGTGGCATGGACTTATATACACTACCAAATATAAAATAGATAGCTAGTGGGAAGCAGCCGCATAGTACAGGGAGACTAGCTCAGTGTTTTGTGACCACCTAGAGAGGTGAGATAGGAAGGGTGGGAGGGAGACACAAGAGGGGGGAGATATAGGGATATATGTATATGTATAGCTGATTCACTTTGTTATAAAGCAGAAACTAACACACCATTGTAAAGCAATTATACTCCAATAGAGATGTTTAAAAAAACGAGGGGGGGGCTTCCCTGGTGGCGCAGTGGTTGAGAGTCCGCCTGCCGATGCAGGGGACACGGGTTCGTGCCCCGGTCCGGGAAGATCCCACGTGCCGCAGAGCGGCTGGGCCCATGAGCCATTGCCACTGGGCCTGCGCGTCCGGAGCCTGTGCTCTGCAACGGGAGAGGCCACAAGAGTGAAAGGCCCGCATACTGCCAAAAAAAAAAAAAGGTTTCATATGACCAGGAGAAAAGGCTAAGTAAACACACATTGTTGCAGAGGTGATTTTGGGAACTGGTGGAAGTTCATTTCTAATTGCTTCAATTTCTTCTCTGAAATACATAGTTAAGTGTAAAGATGGAGGAAAGGTGTTTGGTGGGGGAGGAGTTGGTGGATGTGATTAGACCATGTGAGTTTTCTCATTGGTGCTTATCAAAGTTAGGGTCCTACCCTCCTACAGAGACTGGAAGACAGGGGCCCTATCTTTCAGGATGATCACATTTCAATGGGATGGCTCCCAGATCCTTGAGAAAGACTTTCCTGGGTTGTAAAAGTGTCAAGAGTCTGAGAGATTTACATCTCATAGCAACAGTGAAATATACTACTATTGAAAGTTTTCTATGATAAATGCTCTAAGAAAAGAAAGGTCTGGGGGACTTCCCTGCTGGCACAGTGTTTAAGAATTCCCCTGCCAATGCAGGGGACACGAGTCTGATCCCTGGTCCAGGAAGCTCCCACATGCCTTGGAGCAACTAAGCCCGTGCGCCACAACTACTGACCCTGTGCTCTAGAGCCCATGAGGCACAACTACTGAAGCCCGCGTGCCTAGAGCCTGTACTCCACAACAAGAGAAGCCACTGCAATGAAGAGTAGCCCCCACTCACTGGAACTAGAGAAAGCCCATGCACAGCAACAAAGACCCAATGCAGCCAATAAATAAATAAATAAATGTTCCTTAAAAAAAAAAAGATAAAAAAGAAAAGGTCAGGAGCATATAGTCAGGAAGAAACCTATCAAAAGTTTATTCAAGCTGAGGGGAACATTATGGCTGTCTTGATCATACTAAAGGCCAACATGGGGTGAGTGACATGAATTGAAAGTAAGATCCATCAGCCTAATTATGTACTTTTCTCTTACCACAATTCTATGGATTGTCGAAGGTTGATTTAACTAGAATTGCTAAGTGAGTATTATGAAGCAATAGAAGTACAAAGAAGAAGAGGATGTCTGCAAAGAAGTGATTAGAATGAAAGACCATGAAATTTAAGAACACACAATTTAGGGGGAAAGGGAGAACATGAAATTAAAAGGGACAGTGAAAAAGTAGTAATCTTACTGGTTTGAAGGTTCTGATAAGGTTAAAGGATTATTTGGACTGTATGAGAGTTGAAAAGATAGAAGGTGGTGGTCAGAGGTGTGGTGCTTCAAATTGACAAGACCTAGAGAGTGACCATAGGACAGAGTAGCTGATGGAGAACAGGACAAGATCCGTGCAAGAAAGGAAGTTTGAACGGACAAAACATATGAATATTCAATCACCATGAACAGTGACAGGAGTGGTACTGGAGAAAAGGAAAGTAAGCCAGAAGCTAAAATCTTTAAGGAGTAAAAATCAGTGAACAGGGAGCCAAGGTAGATTATAAATTACACTTAAATTAGGGGTAATTATGTTTTTCTATTGCCTAGCTGTTTACCAGACAATGGAATGACTGGCACTAGAATGCAAAATCTTCATTCCCTCAAATAAATCCACTGAGCAAAAAATTTTAAGGAAATATAGTTAAACATTTACTTCTTTGGAGAAAAGATTGTGAATGATTTGAATTTTCTTGTTTGTTCCTCTCTCCTTTGTTCTCATTTGTACCACAAATGAGAATTAAATACATTTTTAACCAGGAAATGGTAATAATGAAAGAAGGAAAATAATCAAAAACTTCTAATATGTCATTGTGTCTAAATTAAGTTACCTTGTGATCACAAACAGTCAATTGTTCCTTTACTTAACATAAAACAAAATGTTCAATACCAGTTTCCATTTCATAAATATTTCCATTCATTATTTCCCATGATTTCAAGGGGAAATTAAACTCAGCAAACTTTGGAGCTGTGAGCTGTGGCTAGAGCATGGTGTTATTTTTCTGCAAGTCTTATTTAAAATACTTCTGTTTGAGCCAAACTGCAAAAATTCTTCTTTGAGAGTCAATTAGCCAATATATTTTTTTAAATTATGGGAACCATATGGCCTTGCAATTTCCAGGAAACTTTAATGACAATAAACTTAATTTCCATAAATTCATGTCACAGAATCCCAGCTTTTCTGCCTGACCTACGTTTCTGGTTTTTTCAGTTAAACCTCAAGCCTATGGCTAAATGCTGTTTTTGAGAGGCATCCAGTCTGCTTTCTAAAACCATTCTCCTTTAACTTTTTATTTAGTAAGTTTCTTTAGGCAAATTATTGATACTTATAGTTTGTCTTATAGTTGTGGCTCATAACAAAGAGTTAGAATAACAAACAGCTTGGGGACTTCTTATATTTATTTTGAATCTGATAACATAATCAATAGCCATTTTTTAACATCTTAATTGTAGTCAAATTGCTTTATATTGTTGTGTTACTTGCTGCTGTATAACAAAGTGAATCAGCTACACCTATATATATATCCCCATATCCCCTGCTTCTTAGTATGATTTTAGGGCAGCCTCTCTGCTAATGGGTGGGGTTGTGTTCCTGTCTTGCTAGTTGTTTGCATAGGGTGTCCAGCACCGGAGCTTGCTGGTCATTGAGTGGAGCTGGGTCTTGGCATTGAGATGGAGATCTCTGGGAGATGTTTGCTGTTTGATATTACATGGGGCCGAGAGGTCTCTGGTGGTCCAATGTCCTGAACTCAACTCTCCCACCTCAGAGGCACAGGCCTGACACTCGGCAAGAGCACCAAGACCCTGTCAGCCACACGGCCAGGTACGTGGGGAGTTTCTCGCCTTTTGGGAGGTCTGAGGTCTTCTGCCAGCGTTCAGTAGGTGTTCTGTAGGGGTTGTTCCACATATAGATGTATTCTTGATGTATTTGTGGGGAGGAAGGTGATCTCCATGTCTCACTTCTCCGCCACCTTGAGGGTCCTCTCAAGAGCCATTCTTTTAAAGAGTGATGTAACAATAGTCATTTTCATCTCTTTTCACTTAAAACTGCAGAGACTCCCAACCAAATTAATCAAATGCTTACATGAACTCTGAGTGCCAAATTTTCTTTAGTGCCTTAATTAAAAAGTGATTATTACAAAAACCCAATGCATTAAACTTAAACCTGGCAGTGTAATACGGACAAGGTTTTATATGAAAGACTTCCAGATTAGCAAGCAACTCAGCCCTGTCAGCACATGTTCCAAAATGAGTTAGCTCTGACCCTGCCTCCCCTCTCAGCGAAGTCATCTTTTTAGAATGCTTTACATTTCATCTCTTTAAATTTGATAGAGTTTTTTAAAAAAACTTTTGCAAGCATTTATCTAATATATTGGTTAAGTTTATGTCAGGTCGAAGGGGGATGTGAGACTTGAATATCAGAATTTTAGATCTGAAATATTCCTGGTTTTACTTCCCAACATTAAATCAATGGAATCTAAAAAGTCAGAAAGATGTCTTTACTTAACGAATCCTGCTCAAAATTATGTTCTCTGGCAGTCATTTCTTACTTACTGATTGGTATTACTCTGCCCATTATAATTGGTATTACTCTGCAAATGCTTACTTGTCCTTAATAGCAACCTCTAAATTATTGAAACTCTGAAGCTAACCTAAAAATCCAAATTTTGTAACAGAAGTTTGCTAAAATTAACTAGAAGTCTCTAGGTTATATATATTTTTTAAAGTTTTATACTAACATGACTTTAGACATTGCCTAGTTGGCATAATTTTCTTAGATTAATTGAAACTTGAAACAATACATTCTTAGTGCCCGTTAGAGTACCTTGCGGGCATATTCCTCATTCACGATTTTCAAATCAAAAATATAAAGCATAAAACAGTTATGTCAAAGTGGTAATTAATTTTAAATCCTGCTTAAGTCACACTTGTATATAGTAGAGAGACATCAGTTTTCTCTTTCCAGTGGGGAAGGTCAAGGTCATAGGTTAAAAACAAGGAATTCATGCAATTTTAGACCTTTAAGCATCACTTTTTTCCTTGCAAGAGGTGAAGACTTGAATTATCCATTGTTTGGAAAAAGTAAAAGTGATAATGAAAGAGTTTGTCTGGAATGTGAGCAGATCTACAACTATCTGGACCATGTATCCTTAAAATATTACTGTATTTTTTTCCTTCCTAGATCTGTACATTACTGCTTGTTTTCAGCGAGCCATATGTATAGATTCTGGAACAAGAAGTTACTTAAAGGGAATCAGAAGCAGAGACACAAAATACCACAGAAAAGCCTGCTATCCTGATCTTCTAGTCAAGAATGTGTTGTTCTTCATGGTGCTACCTCACATGGTTGTTCTTAAAGCTGAATAATTCAGATTTCAGTAGATGTTCTGATATGAGATTATTGTATTGGAAGCATAAGACCAAACCACGTACCTATAGGTGGGAGTGGGATTTTAACTAAGGAGAGCGGATATTCTGACTGCTAATCATTCAATGACAAAGATGAAAATGAAGATGGAAGCCTTTCACTAGAAGTGCTAAAGAAACTGATTCCTCTCTCAGGATCCTGGAAGCAGTTTTTAATAGAGATAGTTAAAATACACCTTTTGGGTAAACTTGCTTTTTGTAAATTGAAGTTTGCTTTACAATATTGTGTTAGCTTCAGGTGGAAAGCAGAGTGATTCAGTTATACATATTTTTTCAGATTATTTTCTATTATAGAAAGACAAATATTATATGATACCACTTATATGTGGACTCTAAAACATGGTACAAATGAATCTATTTACAAAACAGAAACAGACTCATAGACTTTGAAAACAAACTTATGGTTACCAAAGGGGAGAGGGAGGGGGGTGTGATAAATTAGGAGTATGGACTAAGAACTACATACTACTATATATAAAATAGATAAGCAACAGGGATTTACCATATAACACAGTGAACAATATTCAGTATCTTGTAATAAACTTGCCTTTGTTAAGTGGCATGAGGGTAGCAACTGGGCCAAAGTGCAGCCTGGAAAGGCTTCTGAGATTGGGTTATATCTCGTGGTGTCTCCATGCAGTCACATTCAGCAGCTGTCATAGTTGATTTACACCAGACCTCCCTTCCATTATTCCCAAGCTTTCTATATTCTGCTTACAAGTTACAATCTTCACCTCCATTTTCTCTGTGAGTAAATGAGGGAAACTGTGTGCCAATCCTTGAGAGAAATATATTACTTGCGGGAGAGAGAAGCAGCAAGTTAAGAGGTATTCACCTTGAGATGGCAGCAGGTAACCAGAAATGGAGGGCAAAGTGGCCATTGGGAGTAACAGAGCATTAGTCCACAGTGTGACATATGACTGATGTGGCCAGTGGCTGCCAGAACGAAACTGTGGGGCATAAAGAATTCCTGAGAAATCCTCTGTAATACTGGAGGAGGAAAACCTGCTAAAAGATTAGACATCATGCATTCAAGTGTGTATAAGGAATTTAGCCATTTTGATTCGGACATTGTTTCCGTATTAACACTCATAATTAAATAATTCTACTGAAGTTTTCTTTCCTGGTTTTCATTTTTTAATGCTTAGATAGTGGACCTGAGACTGCTATCCTTAGAAAAGCCTGCTTTCAAGGTTGGCTCTTGGCTGTCACATGAGATCTAATGGAACATGGGACACAGGGACATATATTTGATGTCCAGTAGTGTGATATATAGTGTTGAAAGGGACATTATTCCCAATTCTATATCTAACTCAAGTGTCTGCAGACCAATGAGAAAGGTAGGGAAAGATGGCACCATCTTGGCATTCTGGTTGGCATCCCAGGCTTATTAATTCGTTTATGTCTTCATTCAACATTTATTAAGCCTCTCTAGTGTTAGGCACTGTTATAGGCACTAGGTATAGCATAGTGAACAAGATAAAGTACTGCTTAATAAAAGTCAAACAATAAAAAAAATACCTAAAGAAAAAATATACAATGTCTGGTAGCAATAAGAGCTATAAAAATAACTAAAACAGGGAAAGAGAACAGAGCGTGGGAGAGGTGGTGGGGGGGACAGCCTCTGGCAAGGAAGGGTTTCTCACTAGGGGCACCTGTAACAGCAGCAGCTTCCTTCAGGTTCTCTGTGGACACTGAACATCTATGAGGGAATCAGAAGAGAATAGGACAGAATGGTCTTTGAGCACATTCAAGACAACCAGGGAAACCCAGAAACAACTGCAAAGACTTTGGAAGAGTATTGGTGTCCTGGTTATGTATTTAGGAGTCAGAGCCATTGAAATTTGAGTTATTACTATTAGTGTGACTTCATTGGCATCCAGAATCAGTCAAGACATAGGGATATTCAGATTATACAGTTATACAGTTAATGGCACAACACACAAATAGAGCGATTGAGAAAGACAAACAGAAACATGGAACTGGAGCAAAGATCACAGGTCACATATGAATAGATACATTTTGATGTCATAGAAACAGTGGTTAAGACAACAATAACAAAATAATAACACAATATCAAGACAAGCAAGGGTCAAAGTTGGAGTCTTAAGGAGTGTTCACATTTAGATTCAAGGGGAAGAAACAGCAGAAAAGACATTAATTTAAGGAGAAGCAAAATAGAGAAATAGCAAGAATACAAACAAAGAGAGCATCCAAAAACACCTAAGGGTATTCAATAGTGCCAAATTCTACAAAGAGAATAGGAAAGATGCTAAGAAAAATGTTAAGAAGATGAATTTGTTTAAAGGATAGGTAGGAACTACAAGAGGAAAGCATCGTTAGTGTGACAGAATATGAAGTTAGGTTTTATGGTGCTATAAGGGAATTCAGATGAAACAGTTTTAGATAAGTTACCTTGAGCACTGGACCAAGAAAGCAAAGAGAAAGCTAGGATGCTGCTAACAGATGTGCCTATCACAGAGCCAGCAATTAAATAGGCACTTATTAATTTTTAAATAAATAACTTGATGAGTGAATAAGAATTTAGCTTTGTTTTATAATGAAGGAAAGCAGAGGGGAGGAGCCTATGAGAAGAGAATAATTGGTTACTGGAGACAGGAGGGATAATGATGAGGGTAATATATGGAAAGAGAAGGAATTAGACCTAGAATGTAGAGATGTGTGCACTTCCTTTGAAGCAATAAGATAGATATAACACTTTTGATGTTTCAAGATGAAGATTAAGCTGTATATATGAGTTAGTACTTGATTACTTCAATCTCCTCTGAGAGACTGGGAGCAAGGAAACTAGAAAAACTCGTGGGGGCTATAGTGTAACAGATCTGGAAATGACTCAAATTTTTGAAATTTTGATCATAAAATGTTAGCCCTCCCAAAGCAGGGACATTCTATTTTAAGATCTATCCTGCCTATCCTCCTCAATCTCCCACCCAAATATGCTGTTAAAAGACTAGGGACACAAATGCAAATAGAGGAGAATTTACAGATTTACAGGAAGTTGATGTTAGGCAGCAAAGGTGTCTAGTTAGGGTGGCTTTGCAGGTGTAGGTAAAATTTTGGCTATTGATGGCACCCAACTAGAGACCTCTGATGGGTTCCTAACTTCAGATTCTTACCACATAGAATTTTACCAAAATTGACATGTGTTCAAGGCATTTGTCAGTCTTTGTTGGCCTTTTTTAACTCACACAAATGGCCCTGCATAAATTTTAGTAAGGTGGTAAAAGCAACCCTTAAGTGCAATGTTAAATTGCCTGTGTTCTAGGCAAAACAGTCTGACATAAATTGCAGCAATGTTTTCTTAGGTCTGTCACCCAAGGCAATAGAAATAAAAGCAAAAATAAACAAATGGGACCTAATCAAACTTATAAGCTTTCACACAGCAAAGGAAACCATAAACAAAATGAAAAAACAACCTACAGACTGGGAGAAAATATTTGCCAATTATACAACCAAAACTGGGTTACTTTCCAAAATATACAAACAGCTCATACAACTCAATAACAAAAACCCAAACAACCCAATCCAAAAAATGGGCAGGAGGCCTAAATAGACATTTTCTAAATAAGACACTCAGATGGCCAATAGGCACATGAAAAGATGCTCAACATCGTTAATTATTAGAGAAATGCAAATCAAAACTACAATGAGGTACCACCTCACACCAATCAGAATAGCCATCATTAAAAAGCCTGCAAATAACAAATGCTGGAGAGGATGTGGAGAAAAGGAAACCTTCCTACACTGTTGATGGGAATGTAAATTGATGCAGCCACTATGGAAATCAGTATGGAGGTTCCTTAAAAACTAAACGTAGAGTTGCCATATGATCCAGCAATCCCACTTCTGGGCATATATCTGGAGAAAACTTTGATTTGAAAAGATACATGCACCCCAATGTTCATAGCAGTACTATTTACAATACCCAGGACATGGAAGCAACCTAAATATCCACTGACAGCAGAATGGATAAAGAAGATGTGGTATATATACACAATGGGATACTACTCAGCCATAAAAAAAAAAAAGAATGAATTAATGCCATTTGCAGCAACGTGGATGCAACTAGAGATTATCAACTAAGTGAAGTAAGTCAGAAAGATAAATACCATATGATATCACTTATATGTGTAATCTAAAATATGATGCAAATGAACTTATTTATGAAATAGAAACAGACTCACAGACCTAAAAAACAGACTGGTGGTTACCAAAGGGGAAAGGGGTGGGGAGGGATAAATTAGGAGTTTGGGATTACCAGATACAAACTACTACATATAGAATAGATAAACAAGAAGTTCCTACTGTATAGCACAGGAAACAATATACAATATCCAGAAATAAACCATAATAAAAAAGAATATGAAAAAGAATATATATATTATATATAACTGTACACCAGAAACTAATATAACATTATAAATCAACTATACTTCAATAAAAAATTAAATTCCCTATGTTCCACTAACAATAAAAATTTAATGAGCATATTTTAAATGGAATACCTGATAGTATTTACATGTGTTTTTCATTTATCTTAAGTAACATATTTTTACCTCAAATTACATTTGTATCCATCACACTTTCACCATGGAAAAAGCCTAATAACCTATATTTTTAACCACAAAGATGTAAAATTTACTTTAGCAATTCCAGAAGGGAAAGAGCATATGAGAAACTCATACCCAGGGTTCCCTTACCTCCAAAAACACGAAAGTTGAAAACTGTAATTTTAAAGAAACTAAAACAGCCAAGAGAAGAAGAGAGAAATGAGTATTACAGAGATCTGTTTCTGGAGAACTGGGCTAAAATTTAAAATAATTTTCCTGAAGAAATTAGGCCATAAATGACATCTAAGTATTGTTTGAATAGTACTGCTCAATAAGTGATTTCATAATAAGAGTTTTGGACCATCCTGGGACTGCAACCACAATTTAACACCATTACTGTGCAAAAACAAAAAGGCATTCCTGATCCCAAACAAATGACTGATAAGTGATGCAGTCACTACAAACCATTTTGTGATAGCCCTTCTTTATACTCTGGGCATAGCAAATGTAAGACTCTAGGCTATCTCAGGAAATGAGATGGCAAATAGGTTTTATTCCATGTGCCAACTTCAATCAGTTGGTGTGTTATGCTAAGAAGTACTGTTATTCATTATTTATGTCTTTCATGGACATGACCGAGAGTAAGATGGTACTACTACCATTTGTTTTAGAAGATGGAGAGAAGTGAGGACAGAGAAAGTGAACTGAAGGGTTTTGTTTTCTCCCATCTTAATTAATTCACAGCATTTATCTTCAAAAAGGAGGCAGACAAAGGAGTAGCTGACATGTGAAATAGGTGTGAAATAGGAGAACTTCCCCCCAATGGCCCCCTTCTGTGTCTCTCAGGCTGATGATGAAAGAAAACAGAGAGGATGAGGCCAAACTCACTGAGGCAACCAGAGATGGCAAAAAAAGGAATAGCAACCTAACAGTTCCCAAGTCAGTGCAGAAATTCTTGAAGTTCAGACATTTTGGAGAATATGACTTGGAGTGACCTCATGTGTACTAAAAGATGATTCAAGATCAGAATTTCATTGTCGCCATAACTAAGGTTGACAAATGATAACTTTGTATTTTCTTTCTTCATAAGCAAACTTATTTCTATTCTATAGCATTTTAAACAGGAGCTTGCTAGTTAAAGAGAGAAAATAAATTTGAGGCAAATAATTAGAAGTACCATTTCTATTTAAAAAATTTTCAAACAAATAAAGAAACCCAAAGGCCATTAGTTTTGACTTGGCGTCTTGGCCTGCACCAACAAAAGCAACAACTAATTACATCTCCTGTTGATCACTGTTATTATAAATGGAGTACAGATCTGAATAAAAGATACAGTTGACCTTTGAACAACATGGGGGTTGGGGCACTGATCTTCCACGCAGTCGAAAATCCACATGTAATGATAGTCGGCCCTCTATATTCACAGTTCTCTGTATCTGTGAATTCAATCAACCATGGACCGTGCAGTACTGTAGTATTTACTATTAAAAAAATTTGCATGTAATTGGACCCGGGCAGTTCAAACTTGTATTGTTCAAGGGCCAACTGTATTTCTTAACAAAGCAAGATAAAATAAAAACAAAAATTTCAAGCAATACCTGACGGCTAAATGAGGCCAGCATTTTAGTAGGCAAAGAGCAAAGGAATAAACCTCTCTCTATGCATTTGCTCCTGTATGGACATGAAACTAAAATTTACAATTAATTCATGATATTTAATTTCATTTTGGGTGTTACATATAAGCTTTGATTTCTCATCAATTTTGACATAACTTTCAACCTAAATATGTTAAACTTCTATTTTTTAAGAAAATTTATAAGAAATCACTTAGAAGAAGAAATTCATACTGATAATCATTTTCTCAAAAATTATTTAGTATAGAATTAGTTTTAGGAAAGATAGAACCATTAGTTCTCAAGCTTATATATCACATTAGTGACTTTTAAAAGATACCTAATATTTAAACTATTTGTTTCTGAGTACTGTTATTTTATATTAAAATAAAACAATTTCCCTTTATTGCTGACTAGTTTTCCAAAGGTTGATCAACTATTTATTTTTTTGAAATTGTTATGTCATAGTCAGCTAATTAATGGTGCACTATAAGATATTTCATAAGTTAATTTTGTAGAAGAAAGGTTCGCACTGTACATATTTTTTCAAAGTCACATAATTAATCATTACTAGCTCTTTTGCATTCTGAAATAAATATTTTGGTTGCTAACCTAATTATAATTTTGGTTGCTAATCTAATTATAATTTAAGACTAAAGAAAGAGATCAAAATAATCTATGGAAGTGACTGGAGCTAGATCACTGCTGGTAGAATTTATATTTTATAACAGTTATTTATTAATAGTTATCATCACTTTATGAAATAGATTTAATGTTCTGGTGGGTTTTGTAAAGTTGTGAGATTGCCCATTTTATGTGGTGTTCCTTACACAAGTCTCTACTGTTGCAAAACTTGTACATCTATACCAATTAACCAAATATTTGTAAATATTTAATGTCCACTCAAACATCCTCTGTGGCTTATTGCTAGTGAGTACTTATGCCATCTCATCAAGTCCTTTGTCAGGAATTCTCATATGAACAGTTGAGTATTCTAAACATCAACAATAATTTTTTTTTAATGCAAAGTAATTCCTAAGTAAACTTGCACATCTTGTCAAAGATTGCTTAAAAGTAGTGTTGGAGGGCTTCCCTGGTGGCGCAGTGGTTGGGAGTCTGCCTGCTGATGCAGGGGACATGGGTTCATGCCCCGGTCTGGGAAGATCCCGCATGCCGCGGAATGGCTGGGCCCGTGAGCCATGGCCACTGAGCCTGTGCGTCCGGAGCCTGTACTCCACAACGGGAGAGGCCACAACAGTGAGAGGCCCACGTACAGAAAGAAAAAAAAAAAAAAAAGTAGTGTTGGAGAATGAGTTGAATCATATCAAAACTCTTCACAAATGAAGATTTAACTAAGCTATACCAGTTAACTGAAGAAGGGAATGAGAAAGAATGATGAAAGGAAAGTGTTTTCAAACAGAATGATTTGAATATCAAAGAATCAACAGTGGTCTTTAGAAGAATTTATAAAACTCTCAGATTTTTTTGGGGGGGAGGGGTGCATAAGTTGTCCTCTCTAAGGTCACATGGTAAAAGGCAAAGGTGAAATACAGGAATTAGTAGTGGTTTATCAATTTGTCAACAAAATTACATTCAAAGTCCACCATTAAAATTAGGATGCAACTTTGGTTTATATACAATAAACATGTTTTCTTTATTTTTCAACATATAATCCAAATTAAACATTTCTCATTAGTCACAATAAAAATTTTATTTCCATTTTCAATGGATTCTACTGGTGACTATACCAGGTAATAATTATTCTCAGGTAACAAAGGGTTTCTTTTATATCATTTACTTTTACCAGATAAATCAAAACCTCTTTGGGGTTATTTTTTGGTTTTGTTTGAGGGAAGGTAAGGCACAGACAATCAGAAGTTTAGCGTGCCTGCATGTTTTTTTAAATACAGTTCATCGTAAGTCTCTCTTAGTTAACCAGGACTTCTGTTCATCAAAACATTATGTAAATTCAGGGTTGCTATAGAATAGTAAGAACTAGTAACAACTTAGCTTAAATGTATATGTGCATTATGACTCAGACTTTGCTTAAATATATTGTATTTTTGTGGGGGCAAAAGTGTTTGTGTGTGTGTGTGTGTAAAGAAAGAAATTTAGATGTGCAGCATATTGATAGAGGTATGAATAGAAGGAGAGGAAAATACTAAGTATGAGGATTTTCATAGGGCTCAGAAATACATTTCTTTTTCTATTTCATCAGTTTACTTTTATTGTTGTCATCTGTCCTAGAGTAAAATGGTTACTTGATAAATGCCCCAAATTAAATAAACATGACCAAATAGATTATTTTCCAGATTATATATATTTCATATTTGACACTTTTTAAATTTGGGGAACATTACTAATCTTCACAGACTATACACATATGCTTTTGTTCATTTATCAGTTTATCTGTTTTCTTATAAGAACCAATAACCAAAGTACTGATATAACATGAAGCTATTTTGGCCCAGTTCGGGGGCTCGCACATAAAAGCTCAACTGCCTTGATCATCTGGAGAAAAGGGATTCTCTCATCTCTGAGACGATGTATCTCTGTTTTCTGAAACAAGTTTCTGAAAATCAGTGTTTTACAGACATGCTTCATTTCTCTCTAATTTCAACAGCAGGCAGTAGCAATTTAAGAAAATGTAAGTAGACCTGGAATTTCATTTTCTTCCAATTTAGCGAATTCTTATTGCTGATTTCAGTAAACCTGAACTTTTTCCCTCTAGGTCCCTGGCAAAACAGCTTTCTAAAAATTTTGTTGGAAATATGTAATCACAACTTCCTTATAAGCAACATATACAAGGACACTGAGTTTAATAGGCACTGGTTGAACCCAATTTGACTGTCATATGCAAATCTCAGAAGTTTAAGGGAAACTGTACAGTACAGAAGTGTTTTTTTCATCTGACTAAATAGACAAGTAAAGGATTAATAGCCAGAGGAGAATGACTGAGAAACTTCATTTGTGTTTAAGTTTTGGGATTTATGTTACTTCCAAAATTGGCCTAGTTTTAAAATTATCTGGGGTATGTCAAATGAAAAATACCTGTAGTATATCTACCTTGCTGAGTTACATTGGCAGTTTACCAAATGTAGAAATTTTAAGGACCAGGTGGTTATGACAGATTAAAAAAAATTGGAATTTCTTGTTCTCAGTGGCAAAGGAAATAGATTTTCTGGAAGCAGAATCTTATCTTCCATAATAATATTTCACTTGCAACAGAAGATAAGTTTATTAGTGACAAAGGTAAATTTTAATTATGAAACAAGGCATCTGAACTGGTAAGTTGAAAGAAATCTCCTAAATTTTGTAAAGTTTTAAAAATATAATTAATTCCTCTGGAGCAAATGTAGCACAAAGACAGATTTTTGGAGAAAAGAGCTTAATATAGTAAATGACAAACATCTCTTGCTTTGATATGAGACGAAACTTTTTTCTACAAGTCATAGTTAGAATATTTATGGAAACAATTCCTTGGATCTCTACAACAACCCAGAAAAAAATATCAGGAAGGAGAACTTGATGTCCAAATTGTTCAAGTTCTATAAGTTTATCTTTTGGGACAAAGAGACTTCTGAAGGAATTTTTTTTTAGTAAATTAAAAAGTAACGACCACAATTGTTACCATTAAATCTGAGATGATGCTGGAAATGTGAACACACTGTCTTCCTCATACCTGTCATATGGAGAAAAGGTATTACTTTCCTACCTTTTTTTTTCACAAACCGCTGAATAACAGAAACAGCCCACAATCCCCATTTCAGGGTGGGCAGTAAAGTATGTACATAAGAAGCATCCCTTGAATATCCCACTGGCAGCTTCCTGTCATTTTTTCTTTACCATTCTGCATGTGAGATTAGAATTGAGGCCATTTTATAAAAAGACTCAAGGATGGGGGGAGAGAGGGCATGAGCAGTGGGTGAGGAACAAAAGACCAATGGGGAGGGAAACAGTTTTCTTCTGCTAAAAAAAAAGCAGTTGCTAAGGTTTTGTGATGCTATAGCCCCCATTGTTTGTCTAGGGGAAGAGAGAATCTGTCTCAAAAAGAAATCAACAAAATAAAATGCAAACTATTCTTAAACACTGGTCCCTTCTCTCAAGTTTGAACCAGAGGGCAATTGAGCATTTTCCTGAGTCTGTAGGTTAATTTGTGTTTGTTTGTCTTTTCATAAGAATCAAGAAACAGAAATCTGCTACTCCGGCAACTTCCCCATGGGGTAATGGAAGGGTGCCCAGTTTGCTGTGGGACATTATCCAGCTTTTTCATCTGTGAATTTTCCCTCCATCCAGTCTCCTTTCTCCCCCTGTCCTTCTCTCTCTCCCCTCTCCCTCCCTCCTCCTTCCTCCTTCTGTGAAGATAAAATGATCTAGCATTCAAATCCTTAGTAAACAAAGATCATTTTTTCTTGGTTTAATAAAGAGGAAAGAGGCAATTTGTTCCCTATCCCTCCTCCTTAGAGTGTCTTCTAGAAAACACAGGAGATTCAACCTTTTGATTTTCAGTGCAAGATCTAGGACTTTCTGACTACTGTAATTGTAAACCCATGTCTCTGAAATTAACCTTGAAGTCTCTCATAAGATATGCAGGAGATAATTACAAATGAGTCTTCTTGTCTCTCAAGGAGATGTCTTAATTTTTTCTATTATACTGTATAAATTTGTGTGAAATTCTGTCCAGATTTTATATTCAATTTCATGCTAGCTTACATGCTTGTAAATCTGATAATGCTTACTCAATATTAAACTGTGTTCTTTCATCTATATTGTTAAGGAAGTTGTTTTATTTCCCCAATAGTTCCTTCCTTCCCTCCTTCTTTTAGCATTTTTCTTTCTTTCCACAAATATTTACTAAGCAGATAACACTATAATAAGTAAAAAAAGACTTAGAACATGGCAACCAAAACTAAAAGGTTAAAAACAAAACAGTCACATTTGTTTCAGTATCTCTAACTTCTGCTTCAAGACTTTAAAGCACAAGTTTTGTTTTTCTTGGTAAATTAGGTGTTATTTTAATTAACTTTTAATTTTTTTTATTGCAACCACCCATTTATTGTTTATCCAGAAAATATACTTTTGCTGCATGCATTATTTTTAGTTCTGGTTGCAAGAATTCTGACAAAATATCTGTAATTCTGTTGTTTTTGCATGACTCGTGGTGCATTCTCCAATATTAATGATGCATGAAGCTTGTAAACACCTGTGCTTGAAAGGGGAAGGATTCAATTCTAAGACGTTGAACATTTCACTGCCGTCAATCAACTAAGTCTAAATGCTTCCCTTGAGTGCAAGCTTTCTTACTCTTCTACCTTTTTTCTTTTTAAATTATAACCAAAGCTAATTTTTTAAAAGCAGGATATCTGGAGTTAAGATTGCAGAGGAGTAGGAGGACATGGAATTCATCTCTCTCCACGAATGCATAGGAGTACATCTACAGATGCAACAGCTCTCACAGAACACCAGCTGACCACTAGCAGAAGATCTTGGACACCAGAAAGGACTCTAAAGATCCCTGCATAACTGGGTAGGATGAAAAAAAAAAGAAGGGAGAAGGAGGAGGGGAGGAAGTGGGACGGGACCTGCACCCTGGGAGGGGGGAGCTGAAGCAGAGGAGAGATTCCCGAATTCAGGGAAACCCCTCTCTGACGGGGAAATAGATTGGGACAGAAGGGAAGCACTTGAGGCTGTTGGAAGAGGGTGAAGTGGCCGATCTGTGGCAGATGGGACAGAGTGAGAAATACACAGACGTTCTGTACCGTGCACTACATGCCCTGGACTGGGCCATGTGTTCACAGGTGTGCAAGGGGGCTGGGAGCTGGAGCGTGAAGACTGGAGAGCAGGCCTGGAGTAAGAACTGCTACTGGCTGTGGGGAAACTGACTGAGGGGACATGAGGGAGAAATCTGCAGCAGGGAATGCTACAGAGGAAGACTGAACTACCATGGAAGCAGGGCGCTACTGCTAAGTCACATGCAGGGGGAGGAGCCACTATTGTAGCCTCTCTCTCCCAACATGCCAGCACCTGCCTATGGACAATAAAAGTAGCTCTCTCAGGGCTGGCTCTCGTGTGCCAGCTACCAAGCAATAGAAAAAGCCCCCTCAGGGCTGGCCCTCACACGCCTGCTGCCAGGTGCCAGAAGAGGCCCTCACTAGGGCCATATCTCTTGTGCCCTTGGACACCAGCTTCCCTTCACATTTGGTGCCACGGGGACTCCCGTGATCCAAGTAGTCATACCACCTCTGCGCCCAGTCTTCACTGTGGCACACCCAAGAGCTCCAAGGCAGCCTCAGTACCAGACTCCTGTGGGTGGACCACATACAGAGGTGGGGATAAAACCAAAGCTGAATCCCACGGACAGGGCAACTAAGGAAGAGGATCGAAAATCTTTCCATCAGTTGTACAAGCTGCAGATTAAATCCCCATGATCAGCTAAGTAGACCCTGAATCTATGGAATATCTGAGTAGACAATGAGTGTTCCCATAAATGAAAACGGTCTAGTTCTGGCAGCTGTGGACTTTGGGGGCATCACACGCAGGAACTGGACCAGATCAGAGACTGAGTGGTCCCCACAGGACTCACGGCAGGTCCAAAGATGAGCCCAGAGGCAGAGGAGGACCTCCTGGGGAGGCAGAGGTGGGCTGTGACTCACGGCATGTACAAGGACACCTACAGCTGAGACCCCAGGGAAACATAATTACTAATATTTTTATTATATTTTTATTATGTTTTGATTCATTCTGTTAGTTCTGGCTTTTTTTTTTTTTAGTATTTTTTATTTAGTCTTTTGGGATCCTCAATGTTTTGTAACATATTTTTTACTTTTTTATATATTTCTATTTTTACTTTGCTTTTCTGTTGTTCTGTGTTCTTTTCCCTTATTTTTCTTCTTTTTCTTTAATACATTTTTATTATTTTTTTATATTTCCATTTCTACTTTGCTTTTCTGTTGTCCTATGTTTTTCCCTTTTTATTTTATTATTATTTCTTAATCATTTTTATCAGTTTGTACTGTTTTCTTGCCTTACTCTTCAGTTGGCACCCTGCTTTGGTTTTGTTTTTAGGTTTTGTGTTTTTATTAGTTTTGATTCTAATTGTTCGATTTTCTTTTTGGGTCCTTCTGTTTGTCTGATTGCTCTCTTGCTTTTTGTTTTACTTGGTTCTGTTCTTGTTTCTTTTGCATGTGTGTGTATTTCCTTGTTTCTGTTTTTGTTTGATTTTACATTTTACCATTTCTCTGGGGTTTTGTCTTTTTTTCTTTAATATATTTTCTATATTTCTACTTCTACAGTGTTTTTCTGTTGTTCTGTCTTCTTTCCTCTTTTTTTTATTATAATTTTTGTCAATTCATTTTGTGTCTTTGCTTCATTCTTCAATTGGCATTCTGCTTTGGTTTTGTTTTTTGGTTTTGTGTTTTTGTCAGTTTTCTGTTTAATTGCTTGATTCTTGGGTTCTTTTGTTTGTCTGGTTGTTTTCTTGCTTTTTTGTTTTATTTGGTTCTGTTTTTCTTTCTTTTGTGTGTGTGCGTGTTTCCTTGTTTCTGTGTTTTTGTCTGATTTTGCTTTTTACCATTTATCTGGGGTTTTGTTAGTCTTTTTTTTTTTTTTCTTAATCCCTTTATTACCAGGATAAGTGACTTGCAGCATCTTGGTTCCTTGACCAGAAGTTGGGCCTGAGGCTCTGGGCTAGGAGCACCAAGTCTAGGATGCTGGACCACTAGAGAATTCCTGGCCACAGGGAAGATTAATCACTAAGAGCTCTCACGGAGGCCTCTATCTGAATCCAAGACCCAGCTCCACCCAACTGCCAGCAGCTGTCAGTGCTGGATGCCTCACACCAAACAACAAACAAGACAGGAACACAAACCCACCCACAGACACCCCAAAACATACCACCTGACATGGCCCTGCTCATCAGAGGGAAAAGACTCAGCTCCACCCGCCAGAACTCAGGCACCAGTCCCTCCCATCAGGAAGCCTATGCAAGCCACTGGACCAACCTTACCACCAGAGGCAGAGAACAGAAGCAAGAGGAACTGCAACCCTGCAGTCTAGGGAAAGGAGACCTCAAATACTGTAAATTAGACAAAGTGAGAAGACAGAGATATATCTTGCAGGCAAAGGAGCAAGATAAAAACCACAAGACCAAATAAATGAAGAGGAAATAGTCAAATTACCTGAAAAAGAATTCAGAATGATGACAGTAAAGATGATCCAAAATCTCAGAAATAGAATAGAGAAAATACAAGAAACATTTAACAAGGACCTAGAAGAACTAAAGAGCAAACAAACAGTAATGAGCAACACAATAACTGAAAATAAAAATACTCTAGAAGGAGTCAATAGCAGAATAACTAAGGCAGAAAAATGG
Organism: Hyperoodon ampullatus; assembly: GCF_949752795.1. Lineage (NCBI taxonomy): Eukaryota > Metazoa > Chordata > Mammalia > Artiodactyla > Ziphiidae > Hyperoodon > Hyperoodon ampullatus. The sequence goes on along the minus strand of NC_136917.1, from coordinate 75,178,112 downwards.
ATAAATGAGCTGGAAGAAAGGATGGTGGAAATAACTGCCCCAGAGCAGAATAAAGAAAAAAGAATGAAAAGAATGGAGGACAGTCTCAGAGACCTCTGGAGCAACATTAAGCACAACATTTGAATCATAGGCATCCCAGAAGAAGAAGAAATAAAGAAACAGTCTGAGAAAATATTTGAAGAGATTATAGTCAAAAAAGTCACCAACATGGGAAAGGAAATAGTCAATCAAGTCCAGGAATATCAGCTGATCTTTCAGCAGAAACTCCACAGGCCAGAAGAGAGTGGCAAGATATATTTAAAGTGATGAAAGATAAAAACCTACAACCAAGATTACACTACCCAGCAAGGATCTCATTCAGATTCAATGTAGAAATCAAAAGCTTTACAGAAAAGTGAAAGTTAAGAGAATTCAGCACCACCAAACCAGCTTCACAAAAAATGCTAAAGGAGCTTCTCTAGGCAGGAAATACAAGACAAGGAAAAGACTTACAAAAACAAACCCAAAACAATTAAGAAAATGGTAATAGGAACATACATATCAATAATTACCTTAAATGTAAATGCATTAAATGCCCACAGCCAAAAGACACAGATTGGCTGAATGGATACAAAAACAAGACCCGTATATATGCTGTCTGCAAGAGACCCACTTTGGACCTAGGGACACATACAGACTGAAAGTGAGGGGATGGAAAAAGATATTCCATGCAAATGGAAATCAAAAGAAAGCTGGAGTAGCAATTCTCATATACTTTAAAATAAAGACCTTTTTGACCCACCTCCTAGGGTAATGGAAATAAAAACAAAAATAAACAAATGGGACCTAATGAAATTTAAATCTTTTGCACAGAAAAGGAAACCATAAACCAGATGAAAAGACAACCCTCAGGATCGGAGAAAATATTTGCAAACAAAGCAAATGACAAAGGATTAATCTCCAAAATATATAAACAGCTCATGCAACTCAATATCAAGAAAACAAACAACCCAATCCAAAAATGGAAAGAAGACTGAAATAGACATTTTTCCAAGGAAGACATACAGATGGCCAAAGGCACATGAAAAGATGCTCAACATTACTAATCATTAGCGAAATGTAAATCGAAACCACAATGAGGTATCACCTCACATGGGTCAGGATGGCCATCATCAAAAAATCTACAAACAATAAATGCTGGAGAGGGTGTAGAGAAAAGGGAACCCTTCTGCACTGTTGCTGGTAATGTAAATTGATACAGGCACTATGGTGACCAGTATGGAGGTTCCTTAAAAAAACTAAAAATAGAACTACCATATGACCCAGCAATCCCACTACTGGGCATATACCCTGAGAAAACCATAACTCAAAAAGAGTCATGTCTGCCAACAAACACATGAAAGAATGCTCAACATCATTAATCATTAGAGAAATGCAAATCAAAACTACGATGAGATATCATCTCACACCAGTCAGAATGGTCATCAACAAAACATCTAGAAACAATAAATGCTGGAGAGGGTGTGGAGAAAAGGGAACACTCTTGCACTGCTGGTGGGAATGTGAATTGGTACACCCACTATGGAGAACAGTATGGAGGTTCCTTAAAAAGCTACAAATAGAACTACCATATGACCCAGCAATCCCACTACTAGGCATATACCCTGAGAAAACCATAATTCAAAAAGAGACATGTACCAAAATGTTCATTGCAGCTCTATTCACAATAGCCCGGAGATGGAAACAACCTAAGTGTCCATCATCAGATGAATGGATAAAGAAGATGTGGCACATATATACAATGGATTATTACTCAGCCATAAAAAGAAACAAAACTGAGCTACTTGTAATGAGGTGGATAGACCTAGAGTCTGTCATACAGAGTGAAGTAAGTCAGAAAGAGAAAGACAAATACCGTATGCTAACACATATATATGGAATTTAAGAAAAAAAATGTCATGAAGAACCCAGGGGTAAAACAGGAATAAAGACACAGACCTACTTGAGAATGGACTTGAGGATATGGGGAGGGGGAAGGGTAAGCTGTGACAAAGCGAGAGAGAGGCATGGACATATATACAGTACCAAACTTAAGGTAGATAGATAGTGGGAAGCAGCCGCATAGCACAGGGAGATCAGCTCGGTGCTTTGTGACTGCCTGGAGGGGTGGGATAGGGAGGGTGGGAGGGAGGGAGACGCAAGAGGGAAGGGTTGTGGGAACAGATGTATATGTATGACTGATTCACTTTGTTATAAAGCAGAAACTAATAATAATAAAAAAAAAAGTCATGTACCACAATGTTCATTGCAGCACTATTTGCAATAGCCAGGACATGGAAGCAACCTAAGTGTCCAGAAGCAACCTAAGTGTCCATCAACAGATGAATGGATAAAGAAGATGTGGCACATATATACTATGGAATATTACTCAGCCAAAAAAAGGAACGAAACTGAGTTATTTGTAAGGAGTTAGATGGACCTAGAGTCTGTCATACAGAGTGAAGTAAGTCAAAGAGAAAAACAAATACCGTATCCTTATGCATATATATGGAATCTAAATAAACAGTACTGATGAACCTAGTGACAGGGCAGGAATAAAGATTCAGATGTAGAGAATGGACTTGAGGACACAGTGGGGGAAGGGGGAGCTGGGACGAAGTGAGAGAGTAGCATTGACATATACACACTACAAAATATAAAATGGATGGCTAGTGGGAAGCTGCTGCCTAGCACAGGGAGATCAGCTCGATGCTCTGTGATGACCTAGAGGGGTGGGATAGGGAGGCTCAAGAGGGAGGGGATATGGGGATATATGTATACATATAGCTGATTCACTCTTTTGTACAGCAGAAACTAACACAACAATGTAAATCAATTATACTCCAATAAATATTTAAAAAATAAAATTAAAAATTAAAAAAACGGTACAGACTATTACGTATAAAATAAGCTACAAGGATATATTGTATGACAGAGGCCATACAGCCAATCTTTTATAACTATAAATGGAATATAACATTTAAAGATTGTTAATCACTATATTGTACACCTGTAACTTACATCAACTATACTTCAATAAATATATTTCTGTTATTCTGTTTTTATTATTTATTTATTTATTTATTAAATCAGTGATTTATTTTAAGTGTTTATAGCTTATTAAAAATATTAGAATATTTATTTTATTCTAGTCATGTTTGAAGCTAACTTGACTATATATATATATATATATATATATATATATATATATATATATATATATATATATGTCATATATATTGACCAAAATGGTCTTAACTTTCCCTTCGGATTGACTAAATTTTACATAGATGTTTTCCCGAATATCAGCCCCGACCTCAATTTTTTAGAGCATTTACGTTAGTAAACTTTCAATTATAAATTCTTTCCCTGCCCCTTGAGATGTAAATCTTCTCCTAGCCTCTTGCCAGTTTTTAAACCCAGGACTGTCTCTCTCAAGGACCTGAGAACCATCCCTTTAAAATTTAATCCTCAAGGAAGATAGGCACCTTGCCTTAAGTCTTTGTGAGGGAGTAGAAGCTTAACTTTGATAAGTGCCAATTAGCAAACACAGATGACCTAATCACATTGACCAAATTCCCTGATAAAGTTTTCCACTACTTTTTCACTAGCTCACCCCAGGGTTGAAAAACTCTTCTGCATGTTTCAGTGGAGTTGATATACATATGATAAATATAATTTTATATACATAAATGGACTTGCTATAAAATTTACATATTCATACATATTCCTTTATATATATTTATACATATACATATTTATACATATATTTTATATACATACTTTATATGTATTTATACACACACACACACACACACACACACACTAACATAACACACATAGAGCAATTCTAGAGGCTCTGAGTTACCCAGGAGTCCTTTCTGTCACCTGTGAGCAAAGAGAAGCTGCTCCTATTTGGAGAAAGGTGAAAGTCAAAAAACAAAAACAAACAAAAAGAAGAGACAATAACTTCTAATTGATTATCTGACTTTCACTTTTCGCCATAGCAAAATCCACAGGAATAAACACGCTTCTGTCTCAGTCTCCTCTCCCTCCTATGAGCCCATGACTTCCCCAGACTCTCACAGTCTGATTTGATAGTGATGCTGCCTGCAGGCTCAGCCCTTTCATAGCTCCTGGGCAGATTCTTGCTGGTTTATATTTAGATCAGGATTTTCAGTCCCCCCAGATTAACTGATATTATTGTCAATAAGTCCAGTATCCATTGTTCTAGGAATAAGCACTGAGGGCTTGTGTGGTCTTCGTACTTTAATATTTCCTACCTCCCTCATTACATGTTGAAATATTCTGGAGAAACCTGATTTCTGTCTTGGTTTCCCTCCTTGTATCCTTATTCCCTGCTGAGACTAGAGCTGTGCACAGAACTGTAAACCTAGCAACTGGATTACTGGGGACCCATTGTGAATAGACTCCTTATCTACATCATGACACAATGTGTGACAAAGAATTGTCTTTCTTTGAATTTCTCTTGTATCTACCTCTGTTCTGTCAGTCTGTCACTCCAACCTTACACTCCACACTCAAACTTTCTTCATTAGAATTCACAATGACTTGCTAATATAGTTAACTGGGGAAAAAAAAAAGAAGAAGAAAAACAATAAAACGTCTCTCTGAAGTTGGGTTATTACATAGCCAGTTTTCTGCCCTACACATCTCTCAAACATGTTGCTGGTAATACAGCTTGATTGAGGTATAACACAAACATATAAAGAATACAAATAGATACTGATGAAAATACATCCTTTTTATTGTAAGCCTACTAATTTGTGGGCATTACATATACATTGTCTAATGTATAATAACGGCCATCCAACTCTGGTGCCATTATCCGCATTTTACACGTTGGTAATCTGAGTTTGAGATTCATAAGAAAATCAGTTGGGTTAAGAGACCACAGTCAGTAAATGCAGGAGCTGAAATTCAGATATAAGGCTAGTTTGGGCACAGATATTAATCTCTTTCTGTTGTGTCAAGAGACTCAGATATTCATTGCTAAGAATTAGCACAGTCTTGCCAGAAGGAAAAATCCAACCCCAAAAGTGGCAGATATAATAAAAAAGGCAAAGCACCAGGAATCAGAATGCCTTGCAAATTAGTTGTGTGACGTTAAACAAATCATCTAGCTATTTGGAATAGCAATTTCCTTATCAATTGAATAGGGAATTAGGAAAGTTGGTGATCTTACAGAACCGTTATAAATAAAAAATTATATGGTTCTTTCTGAATGCTAATTGCAATCTAAAATATTTCTTGGAAATATGCATCTAAAAAAAGTTTATTGCCATTTCCTCTGGCAACTTCTGGAGATACATAATCCAGTGTTGTATAAGAATAAAGTGAGAAAACTTGAGAAAAGAATAGTATCTTTCCATGTGACCTTAAAAAAAAAATGCTTCTAAGTCCTCAGGCCTTTCTCCATTCATCCATGTAGCAGAGATAAAAATAAGAAATGTTGTTCACCTCAAGTTTGGTGTCAGAGAGGCTGCCTCTCTCTTCTTCCTGCCACATGCTTTGAGTGCCCTGGCATGAATTTGAGAAGTGGCTTTCCTTGCTCTCCAGCCAAATTGCTGTATACTGGAGGGAGAAAAGTCCAAAAATCCGAATATCTAGCTCACAATTGCCGTCCATCTGCCCACCTAATAGTTTTCAAGTTGAAAAAGTTTTCATGCCCACATTCTTCAGGGCTATGAGAAGCCATTAAAAATGAAAAGGATTGGGCTTCCCTGGTGGCGCAGTGGTTGAGAGTCTGCCTGCCGATGCAGGGGACGTGGCTTCGTGCCCCGGTCCGGGAGGATCCCACATGCCGCGGGGCGGCTGGGCCCGTGAGCCATGGCCACTGAGCCTGCATATCCGGAGCCTGTGCTCCGCAACGGGAGAGGCCACAACAGTGAGAGGCCCACGTGCCGCAAAAAAAAAAAAAAAAAAAAAAAATGACAAGGATTGCTGGAAATGGAGGAAATATGTAGGATCAATGTAAGTTTGGCAGGAACAGCAAAACTACTTTTGCTTACACATATTAGGAAACCTGTTTGCAAAGCTGATCTGCTATGGAGAGCAGAAGTTCAAAAGAAGTCAGCCAACATTGGTAGGCTACCATGCTCATTCAGTTATGCCAGTGATAATGTCAGAACTCTTCATCTGCTGTCCAATTCCAATTCAACTAATGCTTACTAAACACCAGTGAAGCACACAAGAATTTTGTAGACGCCAGTAGGACTTACACAAAAAAAGCAAATTCAAATTTCCTTTTTATTATGATTTATTAGCATTATCCCCAAATAAACTTGCACAATTCTTTGCCTCCATTACAAAATCAAGAGAGAGACATCCTTTTAACTTTACTAATCACTGACTTTATCTCTACGTATAAACTTAAATATTAACGTGGTTATAATAATCCTACAACTTTCTATAAATCAGTCAAAGGCATCCTAAATGAGAGAGAAGAGCTCTCTAAATATCACAAGCAGTTTTTCTATTTCAAATATATATGTACTTATGCAAGCAACAGAGAAAGACAGAATGCAAAATAAAGAGAGAGTACAAACATGTACAAGCCAATTAAAATATAAGTCTGCAGCCTAGTGGTTTGAATGTTATGTGAAAATAAACCCTTATCCTGGTACAAAAGAGATGGGACAGTAATGATAAATTTGATATTCTCAGTAGACCAACTTATTTGGCCTTTGGCAAGGAGTAGATGATTTGTAAGGAAAATAGTCTTTTCAATTGTAGGACTTAGGAGTAAGTCTTATTGCCAATAGTCTTTCGAACTTCAGTTAAGAATTTTAGCTGAACTTCTACAAATCTAAAGCTCATTCTATTAACATAATCTTTAGAATGGCCTTAAACTCTGGGTTTATAATTTCAGTGGAATCATACTTTTTACAAAATATATGTTACAGTTGGAAGTTTTAAAAAATGACTGCAATTCAATCAAGGCAATTGATATTTTAAAAAACAACAGAAAAGTATTTGCCAATCCTTAAATTTAAAAGTACAATCACATTAAAAAAATCTAGGGATGACAAAACATTCTTAAGGAACTAATGAAATAGGAGTATAAAATGATAATTTTTCTACCTTGCTTTTGGCTAAGGCCCCAAAGGCTGAGACCAATAGGGAAGGTGCCAAATACCCATATAGTCTACAGTGAGATGTCAGTTCACCAATGCTAGAGCACGAGAAATGTTTCTCAGATTCTACAGGGTCAACCACCTCACCTAAAAAAATTCTTTTGAAAATTTAAAGCTAAATAGTGACAGAGAGGATTTCCTTGGAAAGTCTTGTCAGTGAGCTAGCATTACCCCATTGGATAGGGGAGAGACTGCTTCCATCTACATTAATCCTAATGAAGGGGGCTTCTCAAGGGCTCTCTATATATCTTCCATAATTTAGTTGATGCAGAGGACTGGTATTTGAAGCATACCTCAGGAATTTAAAATTAAGAGGCTATACCTACCAGGCTGAACAACAGAGTTTGGGGAGAGAGAGTCAAGGAAGACCATAATTTGGTGGTAGAATTTCAAATATATTAGTAATTGCATTAAATGCAAATGCAGTTGGTATTCCAGTAAAAAGACAAAGACCTTCAGACTGTATAAAAATGCTTTTTGATACATTAACAGCACAAAATTAGAGAAAAAACTGAAACTAAAGGAATGAAGATATGCCATGCAAATATTAAAACATTAAACAGACACCAGGGGCAGGATCTATTTCTTCAGCAACTTTCCAATGGCTAATGTACACTATTACACGCCAAAATAAATCTGACTCTAAACCAGCTCAATATTTTTTCCAAAAGAATATTCATCTAGATAAAATATACTAATATAAATATAAATATACCCAGAGAAATTTTGCTACCCAGAGAAATAATCTTTTCCCAATATCCCTCCATGCATGTTAGATGCAGAAGCAGTCTTACAAGCCAACAACAATGACAATGAGGGAAACAATTCATCAGAGGAAACTCTCAAAGGAACAGTAGTATTTCTCCTTGGCCAGTAATATATTTATAGGATGTTACACAGGGTGTGGATAAAGAGATGCAATATTTGACCTACTTTTGACAGCTTCCTAGTGTCAGTAGGTGAGTGTGTGGGGAAACAGGCACTCCCAGATGCTGTTAGGAATACACGTGACTTTGAGGATACTTGGCTATTTCAAACCCTTTTTGGTAGATGGATTGATTACTATTTACCAGTGCCCAGTTTTTCTTTCCTGTGGGAAAATTATCCTTCCTTACCCCCTTGAAGCCAGTAATAGTCATATAACTTGCTTTGGACAATGAAATATGAGCAGAAATGATTGTGTCACTTCTGGACTTTAAGAGAAAACGTAAGCTGTAGTTGATTCTTGTCATTTACAGTAGTTCTGTTCTATAAAGTCTCTATGATTAGTGAAGTAGCAAATCAAGTCACTGGTCCTAGGAGAAATACACAGATAAGTTTCTTTCCATCAACTGATCAATACAACTAATAATACATGTTTTACATATGTTTGTGATTAAAGACACACTATTGAATATATATTTCTTACAAATAATTAATTAAATGCAGTATTTCTTTACAGTAAAACAGTAGCTAAAAAGGTTTTTTTTTGCTTCTGGATAACATGACTGTATATTTTTCAGCCTTGCAACAATACTATCCACTATTCTTTTTTTTTCTTTGGTTGTCCTCTCATGAATCCACAAATTTAACTATTTTTCATGTTTCCTATAGCTTTAGATGTTACTATATAGCTTGAATCTTAATACTATACATGTTACTTTAGCCCTTTCTGCAGCAGCCTCACATACAGATAGGCAAGTCTCATTTTCCTTTTCCTGGATGTACTATATTGTTGATTCAGTAACACTGAACTCACAGCCAACAGCACTATAACTCAGGCCTGAATAAAGTTTATCAAACACATTATTTTCTCCATAAGGTACATCACAGCCTTCTTATGCCTAGGAACATTAGACAGCACTTCAGCACTATGCTTGGGGCCATTTTAAAAAGCAAAATCACTGAAAACAAAGCACAAAACATGAAAAAGTGGCACTAAATAGACCACAGTAAAAGTCACTTGTTTACAGTATGAGAGCTGAAGCAAGAGGGTACTGCATCACCTTGTTTGATCTCAACTGGAAACATGCACTTTGGGCAACTTGAATTTTTTTGCCATGCTGTGCATGCCTGTGAATGACCACAAAAGCCCTTTGAGTATTGTTTTGGTGGTTGGTTACAAATAAATTTTAGCAAGTAGGCAAATTTTCAGACACAGACTATAAATGGGGACTGACTCCACAGCTTAATTTCCAGACACTGGCTGCTTCATTACTCCAGGCATGTGTGGAGACCTCAACTGACTGTGGATGAACATGTAGCATTAGTCAATATTAAAATTTGTGTTTTATGTCTCTTAAACTTTGGGATTGTTGTTTACTGCAATGTAACCTAGACTACCCTGACTTAAACACTCCTTGACCTAGAAATTCCACTGCAAAATTATCTAACAAATATATTCACACATCTGAACTAAGACGTGTGAGGGAGGGTATAGAATATTTATAGAAGGACACACAAGAAACCAGTAACTCTGATCACCTCTGATAATCAAGATTAGAAAACTGAAGTGACACATTGTTCTCACTGAATATTTTTTAATTGTTTAAAATTGCATATATTGTTTTTTAACAAAAAGACAAAAATAAATTTAAAAATTAAAGTAATAAAATTGAAAAAATGTATGTATTTTAAAAAAATTAGCCTTCAGGTTTTCTCTTAAAATTAGGGAAACACATGTTATGCTAGACTGAAAATTTCTAGGAGGCTTAGAAATTGTTATCTTTGTCAATGGATTATTTTATTATTAGGGGCCAATTATTTCATTACTTATGCAAAAGATGGATTTGAACTATTTTCATTCATTTTTTAATCACTCCAAATTATTACTCATTTCTAGGGGCGAGCAGTTTTATTTTCTTTTTTGGAACCAAAAGCATCATTAGGGAAAGATGGTAGCAGAATAGTTGAGATGCCATCACAGCCCTTCTTCCTGGAGTCAGGACATTGATTGTGAGCCTAGTTTGCTGTCACTGGGCACCAACTCTGTGCAGCTTGCCTGTCTGGAAAGTCACTGGGACATCACTAAAAAGTATGAGAGAGAGGAAATGATTTTCTTCCAGAAATAGTGACTCATAATCTTTGGATAAATGTGAAAATGCTACCTCTTTGTAAAAATATTCTTCAGAATAAAAATGCATCTCATTTGTAAATTTTTCCTCACAAATTTTACTACAATTATTCATTAAATTAATTGAAAATTTAAGGTGACAACTGTATTCCAGAAAACATTTTGAAAATAAAAATACCCATAATTTTTCTACCCTCACACTCATTCAACAAATTTTTCTATCAAAAACATTACCTTTATTATAATCTTTCTGTCTTATCTACAGGTATCCATAGATTTACTGCATACAGTTTGAGTCCACATATCTTTTTTCTACATTGCATTTTAGTCCAACTTGATTCAAAAAAAAAAGTTGTCCGTTTATTGAACAATTTTCCTTACAGTTTACTTTGATAATATTCCTATATCAGTGAGTCAATGCCACATAGTCCAAATAAGCTCTCTCAAAATCAAACTTATGTATATTTATATAAGAATAGTTGTATAAAAACAATTTATGCATACTTGTATAAGGAGACTATTTAGAAAATAGCATACTTTCAGGGAAATATATTTTATAGAGAAATATTATGCACTGTATGCATATTTTATATGTGTGAAGAGAATGATTATGTAAATAAATATGTATAGGTGTGTGTGTATATACACATATATATACGTATATATACACACATAGTTAATATATATGGTGACAACAGTCAATGAAAGAATATGCAAAATGATTTCTTTTTAAATGTGTAAGAAAAAAAATCTACTCAGCACTATAGTTAAGAAAGTCTAAGGAAATAACTCCTATGTTTCATATATAAATTGATTTGATGACTCAAGTTGAATTTGGTTGCTTGGCATGTTGTAAAATGATTTTTGAGCTGCTATCAACAATTATGCCCAGTAACACTGGGCTATTTTGGCACACAAAACAAACTTGATGACAATGATATAACTCAATCAAGGGATAAAACTGACCTTGTTGTGTTTTACTATGAGCATAAAATCATCATTATTCATTTAAATCATCACTACGTACATAGAAAATGCTAGTCTGATACCTTATTCTAACCATAAAATTATCTATTATTTTCGGATTGTTTTCCATACATCCTATTAAATTACAAAGGTTTGTTTCTAATATTCAGTACAAGAGGAAGAAGGGAACAGAAGACTAACAGGAGATGTGGTTCCAATTTGTTTAAATATATACAGTGTTCAAAAACTAATCCACATAAGGCATTAGAGGAAGCAGGAGATTTAATCCCTATTTGACTTTGTATTAGGTAAATTGCCTTCAGTTGAAAGAATTGAAAAAAAGGGCATTTAGTGGCTCAGGTAACTGAAAAATTAAAGATGTAGTCACCCAGTAGTGTTAATAAGCTTCCGATTTCATTCTGACTCTCCATTCTTTTCCACAATATGAATTTTATCTAAACCTGAACATCCTTGTGTTCTCAGGTTAGATACCAGTTTCAACCAGAGTTACATGTCTCTTTATACATAATAAAGGAGGGTAGAAATAGGTTCTCTTCCTGCAACCACCACATAAAATCTTGGACTTTCTTGAGCCAACCAGTTCCCTCGTCAACCTCTGAGTGTGAGGATCAGGGGAATGTGACCCTCTGATTTGGTTAGGTGTTTGTATGGAGTTAATCCCACCCATGTCACATGGTTGGAAAATCCTTAGATCTGATAGAAAAAGAGAAGAGGTAGGAGGAGGAGACAAGATGGAAGAGTAGAAAGACTTGAGCTCATCTCCTCTCACGAAAATACCAAAATCACAACTAACTGCTGAACAACCATTGACAAAAAAAGGACTGGAACCTACCAAAACAGATATTCTACTTCCAAAGACAAAGAAGAAGCCACAATGAGATGGTAGGAGGGGCACATTCATGATACAATCAAATCCCATACCTAACAGGTGGGTGACCCACAAACTGGAAAATAATTATGTCACAGAATGAAAAAGAAAGAAAACAATAGAAAAGCTCAATGAAACTAAAAGCTGGTTATTTGAAAATATAAACAAAATTGATAAACCTTTAGCCAGATTCATCAAAAAAGGGGGGGAGGAGAGGCTCAAATCAATAAAATTAGAAATGAAAAAGAAGACACAATGGACAGCTCAGAAATACAAAGGATCACAAAAGACTACTATAAGCAACTATATGCCAATAAAATGGACAACCTAGAAGAAATGGACAAATTCCTAGAAATGTACAATCTTCAAAGACTGAACCAGGAAGAAACCGAAAATACAAACAGACCAATCATGAGCACTGAAATTGAAACTGACTAAAAAACTTCCAACAAACAAAAGTCCAGGACAATATGGCTTCACAGGCAAATTCTATCAAACATTTCAAGAAGAGTTAACACCTATCCTTCTCAAACTATTCCAAAAAACTGCAGAGGGAGGAACACTCCCAAACTCATTCTCTGAGGCCACCATCACCCTGATACCAAAACCAGACAAAGATACCACAAAAAAAAATTACAGGCCAATATCACTGACGAACAGACACAAAAATTCTCAACAAACTAAATCCAACAATATATTAAAAGGATTATACACCATGATCAAGTGGGATTTATCCCAGGGATGCAAGAAGTTTTCAACATCCACAAATCAATCAGTGTGATACACCACATTAACAAACTGAAGAATAAAAACCATATGATTATCTCAATAGATGCAGAAAAAGCTTTTGATAAAATTCAACACTTATTTATGATAAAAACTCTCCAGAAAGCGGGCAGAGAGGGAACATGCCTCAACATAATAAAGGCCATATATGAAAAACCCACAGCTAACATCATATTCAACAGTGAAAAGCTGAAAGCATTTCCTCTAAGATCAGGAACAAGACAAGGATGTCCACTCTCGCCACTTTTATTCAACACAGGTTTGGAAGTCCTAGCTACTGCAATCAGAGAAAATAAATAAATAAAATTATCCAAATTGGAAAAGAAAAAGTAAAACTGTCACTGTTTGCAGATGACATGATACCATACATAGAAAATCCTAAAGATGCTACCAGAGAGCAACAAGAGCTATCAATGCATTTGGTAAAGTTGCAGGATACAAATTAATATGCAGAAATCTCTTGCATTTCTATACACTAACAACAAAAGTTCAGAAATAGAAATTAAGGAAAAAATCCCATTTACCATCTCATCAAAAAGAATAAAATACTTAGGAATGAACCTACCTAAGGAGGCAAAAGACTTGTACTCTGAAAACTATAAGATGCTAATGAAAGAAATTGAAGATGACACAAACAGATGGAAAGATATACCATGTTCTTGGATTAGAAGAATCAATATTGTCAAAATGACTGTACTACTCTAGGCAATACACAGATTCAATGCAATCCCTATAAAATTACCAATGGCATTTTTCATAGAACAAGAACAAAAAGTTTAAAATTTATATGGAAACACAAAATACCCCAAGTAGCCAAAGCAATCCTGAGAAAGAAAAATGGAGCTGGAGGAATCAGGCTCCCTGACTTCAGACTATACTACAAAGCTATAGTTATCAAAACAGTATGGTACTGACACAAAAACAGAAATATAGATCAATGGAACAGGATAGAAAGCCCAGAGATAAACCCACACACCTATGGTCAATTAATCTAGGACAAAGGAGGCAAGGATATACGATGGAGAAAAGACAGCTTCTTCAATAAGTGGTGCTGGGAAAACTGGACAGCTACATGTAAAAGAATGAAATTAGAACACTCTCTAACACCATACACAAAAATAAACTCAAAATGGTTTAAAGACCTAAATGTAAGACTAGATATTGTAAAACTCCTAGAGGAAAACATAGGCAGAACACCCTTTGACATAAATCTCACCAATACCCTTTTGGATCCACCTCCTTGAGAATAAAAAGAAAAATAAACAAGTGGGATCTAATTAAGCTTAAAAGCTTTTGCACAGCAAAGGACACCATAAGCAAAATAAAAAGACAGCCCACAGAATGGGAGAAAATATTTGCAAATGATGTGACCAACAAGGGATTAATCTCCAAAATTTATAAACAGCTCATGCAGATCAATATTAAAAAAACAAATAACCCAATCCAAAAATGGGTGGAAGACCTAAATAGACATTTCTCTAAAAAAGACATACAAATGGCCAAAAAGCACATGAAAGTATGGTCAACACTGCTAATTATCAGAGAAATGCAAATCAAAACTACAATGAGGTATCACCTCCCACTGGTCAGAATGGCCATCATCAAAAAGTCTACAAACAATAAATGCTAGAGAGGGTGAGGAATAAAGGGAACTCTCCTACACTGTTGGTGGGAATGTAAATTGGTACAACCACTATGGAGAACAGTATGGAGGTTCCTTATAAAACTAAAAATATAGCTACCATATATATGATCCAGCAATCTCACTCCTGGGCATATATCCAGAGAAAACCATACTTTGAAAAGATACATTCACCACAATATTCACTGCAACACTATTTACAATAGCCAAGACATGGAAGCAACCTAAATGTCCATCAACAGGAATGGATAAAGAAGATGTGGCACATGTATACAATGGAATATTACTCAGACATAAAAGGAATGAATTAATGCCATTTGAGTCAACATGGATGGACCTAGAGATTGTCAGAATGAGTGAAGTAAGTCAAAGACGTATATCATATGACATCACTTATATGTGGAATCTAAAAAAATGGCACAAATGAATTTTTTTAGAAAACAGAAACAGACTCACAGACTTTGAAAACAAAATTATGGTTACCAAAGGGGAAAGATGAGGGGGAGGGATAAATTAGGAGGTTTGGATTAACATATACACACTACTATATATAAAATAGATAATCAACAATGACCTACTGTATAGCACAGGGAACTCTACTCAGTACTCTGTAATAACCTACATGGGAAAAGAATCTGAAACTAACACAACATTGTAAATCAATTATACTCCACTATAAAATAAAAATTAATATAAAACAAAGAGAGGGTATTTGATGCAGAAAGTTGGTTATACAGGAAATGGAACATTGAAAGAATATGAAGGGGAATGTCAAGGTAGCCCAGATCAATAACTGCAGGAAGCCACTCCCACCGCCAGGGCTGGGGAACAAAGGAAGAGGTGAGGTGAACTCTCATCACCATTGGGGTTCAGGGCGAGCCACCCCAAAATATGTCTAAGTGGCATATTATTTCGAGTTAAAGTTACATAAGAAATGTCCTATGAAAGAAGGACTCCCTGACGCTCCCCTCTTTCTCCCTAAAAGCCGGACTGAATCCCCCATGTGAAAGGTGCCCTCCCTGCATCTGGAGGTAGAAGGACACCTTTAATGCCAGAGCTAGGAATTCAGTCAGAGAGATCTGTATAAACAAACCTTGTTACTTCTTTAATTTACTACCCCAAGAACAAATTGTTTAGGTTCTTCACTAACTTAGGCACCAAAAGCCCAAGTTTCTTTGGACTGTCAGTTCTTCAGAAATTTATTATTTCTTTGTCTAAAAGTGCTTTGGCCTCTTCTTACTTAGGTCCCATTTTTTTAAGACCTCCATGTGTAAATTAAATCTGTTTTTTCCTCCCATTAAAAAAAAAAAAAAAAAAACCAAACTTCCAACACCTACTCAATAATCAAGTTTTTATACTTAAAAAATTAATATCTATTGTATACTGTGTGCTTAAGATGCAATGATGAATAAGATTATATTTGCACTTCAGGAACTCATATCACTTGCATTTATTCCTTTTTCTACATTTCTACTGCTGCTAAACCAATCTTAGCTAGCTTATTGACTCTATTGTCTCTCTTATCCAAGTTACCTTAAGAGTGCTGCCAGATTAAGCTCACTAAAAAAATACTTTGCGTACATTATAATCATTTTTTAAAAATCTGTGGTCATTCCACTTTTTCTACAGAATTATATGTCTTTACCAGGTATTCAAGACAGTCGGCAATATGTTCTCCATCCTACTTTGAATCTCTCTGTCCACTCCCCCGAACCCTCTGTTCTTTCCAAACTAGTCTACACACTACTCCTACACAAGCCATATATATCCCTACTATTAAGCTTTAGTTCACACCTTTTCTCTTGCCTGGGATGTATACTTCCTGCACTAAATGTATCGAAGTAGAAAAATACAATTTTAAGTATATTCAATATTTTCACACTTTAGAGGTACCTTTTAAAAAGAACATTAGTCACTTACTGAATAAAACTATCGATATATAGCTATTAAGTATATATTCTATTTTTCCAGTTAG